>NC_089490.1:239547441-239814941 GCF_036850765.1 Saccopteryx bilineata | reverse complement strand
AGGGAGCTTCAGATCCATATAGATTCCAATGGGCAAAGGACATGAACTGGTGCTTCAGAGAAACAAAACGATTCCGAATCTTGTCAGCAGAGTGTGAATTAGGACAGAGCAGTGACAGAGACGCGGCCCCAGTGCCGACAATACGGAGAAAGGGTCTCTCCCAGATACCATGTTCCAGGCATGCCATGCGGTACAGCCGCTGGAAGAGCAACCTGACAGTTTCTAGGACGGCCCAGCCGTCTGTGCACAGGGAGGCCTGCAGAAAGATGCTCCCTCAGCATGGTCTGTGAGAGCTGCCCATCAGCTTGGAGATGAACCGATACACTGAGGGGCACGTTACGTAACGAAACACGAGGGGGTCAGTGAAAATGGTGACCAGCTCTCTGGATCTGGCACGATCAGGGTCGGTGAAGATGTTTTTAATTCTAGAAGCCTTATTTTTTTGTAAGATAAGAAACGGGCTTCTGCAGCTACCTCTTGGAGAGAGGAAGTTCCTTGAAGTTATAATTAGAAACGATACTGTTACAGTATCCAGGCACCCTGAGCCCTTTGGATATGGGCTGTCCTGGACCAACGCCAGCACATGTGGTTATCCAATTTGTCCTCTAATTTCTTGGCCAGCAGTAACAACAATAACTCTTTATTTTTTTCCCCAATTTTAAAAGAAATGGCCCATCACTGAAACTCGATCCCGACTGGGAGTATCAGGAACATACGGCCGACTGGATGAGGAAACTTTTATTTTGGTATCCAGAAAAATACATACTTGAAAACATCATCGTTTAAGTTTCATCTCTAACTCTCCCTTACTCTGCTCGGTCCCATGCCCCGAGCTTGAAGATAGCCCTCTCAGGAAAGGGACACTCTGTGAACAACCTGTGCTATGACTCTTCGATAAGTCATCCGATTCTGTTCCCAATAAAGGATCGTAAGAAGGCAGGGGTTTGGACACCAGACGCTCCTTCCTGTCAGTAAGCAAATCTGCATAAAACCTGCAAGGTCGACACAATAGACAGACACCCTGTCACTGCGGCAGCCACTCTGGCTTTGCAGCTAGAACCTGCTGGCCCCGCTCCTGCAATGAGTGAAGAGAAGCAGCCCAGGATGCCATCCTGCTGGGCAGCCTGGAGCGGGTATTGGTGACGGGCATGGCTAGTTGTGACAGAGGGTGCTTTCAAGAATACTTATCAGAATCTGATCTATCAGGATCAGATTCCTGACGGGTCAAGTCAGGTTGGGTGTCCTCACCATACGTGACTGTCTTGTTAGCAGCAGGTGGTGCAGAGAAGCTGGACTCCAGTGTGACGTGTGCAAATCCCTGTTCTCCCCCTTCCCAGCTGGTTGTCTGACTCTGTTCTCAGGGCTGGGAAGAAACAGGAATGGCTAGCGACAACACTTGCTCTGGGGTTTGCTATGGGGATTAGAAATGACCCGTGCTGGGTGCTCTTCTCAGAGAAGACAGCAAGAGGTAGCTATGATATTAGACATGTGGGTTAAGGAAGTATTGTTTTCAATGAGAACTATATTCCGGTGTGTTACCAGGAGCTAGGACCACGGTTGCAGGATGTACCCAGCAGGTATAGAATAACACGATAAATGGAGATTTCTTAGGAAGCAGCAGGAATTCAGAGAAGGCAGTGTGGATCTGTCTGGAAAGGTGGACCAGTCACCTTGAGCTGAGATGCGAAGGATGACCTTCCCAGTAACACCTGCGAGGCAGAAACCCGTGTGCACGTTCCCCAGCCTGGGATACAGCTGACACCTGCTGTGTCTCCCGGGCCGCTGGGACCTGCTTCTAGGCGGAGGAATCCAGGACTTTGAACTCCTCAGTCCCACATCTTTGAACTAGGAAAACCATTTACAAAGAGGCACAAGCCCGGGTTTGACTCTCTGTTCCCCATAGTCCCCTAAGTTTGAAGCCAGCAGTATGAGGAGTGGAGAATCTGCCAATATTATTATTATTATTATTATTATTATTATTATATAGTACCATTCATAACAATTACTAAGGCAGTCTCATATTTTGTTTAAAATTTGTCAAAGGCCCTGGCCAGCTGGCTTAGCAGTAGAGCATCAGCCCAGCATGTGGAAGTCCTGGATTTGATTCCTAGTCAGGGCATACAGGAGAAGTGAGCATCTGCTTCTCCACCCATCCCACTGCCCCCTCTACCCCCACCACAGCCATGGTTCAAAATGGTTCGAGCAAGTCGGCCCCAGATGCTGAGGATGGCTCCATGGTCTCTGCCTCAGGTGCTGGGATGGCTTGGTTGCTGAGCAACAGAGCAATGCCCCAGATGGGCAGAGCATGGTCAGTAGAAAGCTTACTGGGTGGATCCTGATTGGGGCACATGTGGGAGTCTGTCTCTCTGCTTCCCTGCCTCTCACTGAATAATAATAATAATAATAATAATTGTTAAAGAATAAAGCTAATTTCTCTAAAAGGATCTGGTCCTCCAATTTCTACAGTTCCCTCGGAAGGAACCCATTATCCTAAATTTTAGTTCCAAAAGGCATTGGCATTCTCCAAGTGAATGCCTCCATCTTCTATGGATAGAGCGATCATTTCTATTTGGGCATTAGGTGTAGAGACTGTGAATTCCTATGTCTGAAAGAAGAATTTACAACTTCTTTTGTAAAGTGAACTATTGAGCATTTACAGTTTTAGAAAGGTGGAAGGGAAAGGTTGAAGCATTGCCTGGCATGAGCATTGTCTGGGAGGCGCATGCCAGCCCACTTTGTTAGGACATTGACATCAGAGGATTCACCAGCCTCAGAAGAGGGCTGTTTATTATTTGGCTTTGGTTTGATTTTGGGGGAACTTGTGGCAGATGAAATAGAAGGGAAGTGAGTTGCGTTGGCTTCCTCTGACATAGTTCCAAATGCCCAAGGCCATCGGAATGGTGTCTTGGGTGAATAGATCAAAGATTTCCAGCTGTCGTTTGGCATTGAATTGGTATGGCAGTCATTGCTGACGGGAGGAAGACCTTTTATTTATGATTTTTTCCCCCATATAATCTGTACACTAGAGATGATAGTCAAGAAGACTCATTTCATGAAGCTCCTTCATGTACATGACTTTTGCTGACGTAAAGACAGATGATTTCAATGCCAGTAATTTATCGGGACCATGTGCCAGGTGCTAAGTTCTCCGTAATGACTATTGGGCAGAGACCTCCCCAGCCATGTACAGGGTTGACTGTTGTCATCCCAGTTTCACTGGTGGGGAGACAGGTGATCTAAATTACCCAAGGATGTCAGCGACTCACGGGTCTGAGTTCAAGCCCACAGCCTTTGCCATGCGGCCATCCCGCCCCTGGGAGGGGGAACTAGTTAGGAAGGCCCCCCTCTTCCCTCCTTCCTCTCTGTGGTATTCAGATCCCGGTCACAGGGCACCCATCCTGTGAGGGACAGTTGATGACCGCCCTGGGGCCGGAATCACAAAGCCTGGCTGGGAACACACTCTTGGCTGCCAGGCAGGTCAGACACTGTCTGTGAATCTGGTCACATTCTGGAAAATGACTATAACCTGAAATGTTGTGTTCATGAAAAAAGAAAAAGAAGAGGCAAGAAAAGAAAAGAAAAAAACCTTACCAAAGAGTCTTCTGTAGCTGGTGGTTATACTAATAAAATCAGTATTTTCTCTTAGGACAAATAGTAGAGAGAAAGGATGCTTCCAGGTGGGCTTTCGGTCCTTAGAAACCTTGTTTCCAAGACAGAACAGAGTCGTATGCCACCAGAGTGTGGTCATTCCCCACGAGAGATGAGGCACCATTGTCCAAGTGGAGGTCAGTGTTGTCGCTCGGGTCACCCTGACCTCCGTGAGCAGCACAGAGCTCCGTGTCTCCCTCCTCCCCCCAGGGAAGGTGGGTGAGTCATCATGTGCGTGGCTGTGGGGAGAGAGGCCTTCCTCACCGAGGTGCATTTTTAGATTCCATTTAAGAGGATGGCAGAGAAATACCTAGATCTCATTTGGAAAATAATGCAGAGGGAGTCTTCTCAGGGATGCCAGGAAACCCATGCCCGGGCACTCATCCTTCTGGCTGGGCTCCAATAATTTCAGCAGCGCAGACCCCAACTCTGCATGACCGTGGACTGGTCACCCCGCTCTGCAAGGCTCAATTTCCTTATCCAGAGACGAGGGGGCGCTGGACTTGGGCAACATGTCAGGTCCTTTTCTGAGGTGCAGTTCTGGGATGTGCTGTCTCTTCAGCGCTGAGGTCAGAGTTTCTGTTAAAAACCCGGGAAGCTCAAGGTATTGGGGTTGGGGACAGAGACAACTGCTGAAGCCCTTGGAGGTGACCTCATACGCACTTCCCAACTCTTCTCACACCCTTGACAGCTCTTAGATTTATGTGATGTGAGGGTTGAAAAGTGTTTTCACTCACAAAATAGGACTGACGCCACTCACCTGGGTGGAACGCACATTGGTTGGCTCGCTGGAGAGAGACCAGGCATGTGTAGACGGCAGTAGCATATCGCATTTTGGATGCTTTGTTTGGTGCATGGTGCCTTTTTTTTGGAACTGTGGCCCCAGGGTCCAAAGGGCCATTCTGAATCTAATAGGGGTTTCCGGCTTATTGGAAAGACTGCGTTGCCCGTTCTTACGCTGCCCGGTACAATGGTTTCGCACACGGTTACCCATTCCATCCGTTTGGTGGAATTTAATCTTTCAGGAGGACAGAGGGCCTCTGACTTTCCTGTTTGCTCTTAGTGCCTGGCTCAAGTTGGCCTATTTGGAATTGAACCCTGAACCAGAGCCTATGACCGGACTGGGTTTTATCAGCCAACCAGAGAGAGGGTTTCCCAGAGGACTCGGCCGTGAGTCATGGGTGCACTAGCTCCCTTCTAGGACAGACCCAAGGCCACCAAATGAACATGTGTGCAGGATGGCGGCTGACCAGGCTAACCAGCGACCCCGAGGGTCAGGGCTGAGACAGAACTGAGCTCTGAGCCGCTCTTCAAGCGGGAGGAGACACGTTGACCGCAGCGTGTCTGGCTGGGCTACTTCCCCATTCGCCAGACCCATTTGTCTCTGAAAATGCCTTTCCCTAAATAGCTGTAGTTAGCAAAATAAAAACATTAGTAAGAACCCCTAAAAAAAAAACAAACAAAAATGAATATCTCTAGGCCCACGCTACTCAGTGATATGTCCAAACAAATGCTCTCCAGGCAATTACCATCCTGTGCCCGTGGATAAAAAAATGACTGCCCCGTCTTCCGCGGCGGTGAACACATATTGATTAGGTTCAAA
Source organism: Saccopteryx bilineata (assembly GCF_036850765.1). Classification (NCBI taxonomy): domain Eukaryota; kingdom Metazoa; phylum Chordata; class Mammalia; order Chiroptera; family Emballonuridae; genus Saccopteryx; species Saccopteryx bilineata. The sequence goes on along the minus strand of NC_089490.1, from coordinate 239,809,690 downwards.
CTTAGAACCTCCAAAGTGAGTGATCTCTGGCCCTTGCTCAACTGCTTTGCTCACAGCCAAGGAAAAAAAGCCCTCACACAACACCTATTATAGTGCATGTAATTAAGACAAGCATCAGCTTTATGTACCATCATTTGTTTCTGCCAACTCTGGGTGGTGTAAATATTGAGCAGGGGGCATCACCCGAATGCTAATCAATGCTTCCCAACGTCCAGGCGATGACTTACGGGGCCAGGGAAACGCTGATGTGCCCGCCGCGGCGGCCCTCCCAGCGAGGCGCAGACTGTGAGGGCAAGTGGTGAGTGTTTTTCTAAATCAGAACATCACATGCAAGAAGGCAAGAATGGAAACGGATGCTACGAGGAAGAAGAGCCCCCCCCCACCCAGGGGTGTCATCGGCTTTGCTTGTCTGACTTTGCAGGGAACCAGGAAGCCAAATGCACTTCAGGTAAAAGCTGTGGGGAGGGCATTTGCCTCCATTAGACAGACAAGGAATGAGAGATCACGATTGTGGAGCGTTCTCAGACTCCGGTGAGCTGAGTCTGAGGCAAATGCCAAACCTAAGAAGCAACAAGCATCCCTAAAGAAGGATTCCTTAGAAACAGAGGTGCCGAGGCCATGAGGCAAATGCTTTCTTCAAGTTCCCTGAAGCCTGGAAACCCAGATTCCATACAGACATAAAAGCAAACAGATGCAAACAAGTTATGAGGGCCCTGGCCGGGTGGCTCAGTGGATAGAATGTCGACCCAGTGCACCGAGGTTGCAGATTCGATCCCAGGTCAGGGCAGCCAGTGAGTGCACAACTAAATGGAACAACAAAGTGGAACAGCTGGTTGATGCTTCTCTCTTTCTGTCTCTCTCCACATACCCCTCTCCCAAATCAGTAGAAAAAAAAATGCTCCATCATATCATGTGGTTTGCCTCCTGTGATGTTCGTGTCCCTCCTCTGCTCCCATTCCCGGGTGTGGGTGTTAAATCCCCTCTGAACAAGCCTGGCCTCTATCCAGCCCACTGTCCACATCACTCCCAGAGTCGACCTGTATCTCCTGCTCCTGTTTCAGGAATACTGCTAAAGCCCTTGACTGCCCACCGAGTGCCCGACAACCAGCAAGGGTGGCCTTGGTGACTGCCCTCACCCACGTCTCCAGGGGCTGCTGCTTCCCTCTGGCTGGCAGGTCTCCTAAGAGTCCCTGACTCATCTTGCATGCTCACCATTGTGCTTCCCCACCAGTTGTGCTTGTGGCTGAGCATGCCGCACCTGTGCAGGCTCAAGCCTTGCTTTCCCTCGGCACATCTGTCTGGAAACCATGGTTTCAACCCTCACCAAGGGGACACAGTGTAGCCCCCTCTCTACCCCCCAGCCTCTGATCAGTCAACCAAAGCCCTATCTCCCTCCAGTATTGGAGGGGCTTAGGCCAGGCTGGGGTCACAACACATTGGGTTCCAGACTCAGGGGATGCAAGGCCTAGGAACATTCAGGATGGTAGGTCCTGGCTTTGGACTTGGACTCAGCTTTTGAGGTAGCACCGATATGATTTCATCCCCATCCCAAATGAAGCAGGCCCTTGGGGACTCACCTGGGTACCTAGCGGAGAATCATCCATGTACTTCAGCCAAGTTGCCCCCGAATGATAGACCATTTATTATTTCTATGGGTTGGGGGGGGGAGTCTTTTATTCATACATTAGAAACTATCATGTTTTTTCCTGCTTCTTTAAAAATAAACTCTGGGCCAAAGACTATTTATCTCTGATTAGAAAGTCATGTTTTTCTTTCTTCTTTAAACAACAGCCCTGGCTGGTTGGCTCAGTGGTAGAGCGTTGGCCTGGCATGTGAATGTCCAGAGTTCAATTCCCAGTCATAGCACACAGGAGAAGCATCCACCTGCTTCTCCACCCCTCCCCTCATTTCTCTCTCTCTCTCTCTCTTCCTTTCCCACAGCCATGGCTTGATTGAGTTGGCCCGGGAGCTGAGGATGGCTCCATGGTCTCCACCTCAGGTGCTAAGAAGAGCTTGGTTGCTGAGCAATGGAGCAACACCCCCCAGATGGGCAGAGCATTGAGCCTAGTGGGCTTGCCGGGTGGATTCCAGTTGGGGTGCATGCAGGAGCCAGTCTCTCTGCCTCCCCTCCTCTAACTGAATAACCCCCCCCCCAACAAAACCACAACAACTAGACACAGTTTTAAGGGACATTCAAGGTAGTTACTCATGGGCGCTTAGACTGCTGAAATTGTCAACCTTCATTAAACAGCCTGGGTATGTGGTAGGTCACATAACCTAAATGCTCAGGAAAGGTTGAAAGCTCTTCCGAGCCCCTGTCCCCCTTCCATCATATTGACAGAGAATCTAATACTTGTGATGATGAGGGAAAGATAAAAGTGATGGAATCTGAACGAGGCCCATGGTTCCTCTCGACCTTCTTCCACTGTAACCCAGTGATTCCGCTCATTTAAAGTACCACTGATGTGAGACAACTCTCTTTAAATATTTTATCACGAAGACGCTCTAGGATTTCTTACCCATACATTACCACGTTTTTCGTTTAATTACTGATCAAGTGCACGAGCTGAGAAGACAGCAGAGGAGCCCTGTTGCCCTAACCCAGAATAATCTGTGTGGTTTATAGCCAGAGGGACTACACGCCAGGGTCCTCCTGGTTACAAGACAGAGACCCTACCTGGTGAGAACTCTCCTATTTCTTGTGGTTCCTACAGAATCCACGCAGGACCCGGCCTTGGCGTTGCCAACCTTTGAACGCTCCATCTACAAAATTCTGTTGTCTTTTCAAATTTTCAGTAACATTTCTCCTCACTGTATTTAATCACATTTTTTTTTCTCGCTCCCACCCCAAAATATAAAAATGTCCTTTTCCACTCACAAAATGTTGACGGTATGCAAAAAATGAACTCTGGCTGTATTACTTCAAACTCTCCCTTTATTAGCAACAGTTGTGCGGGGTTGTCAAGATGCATTTCCAAACCAAAGTGTCCTCGGTTTGGAGGGCACACACATCTGTTTTGCTTTGCCTTTTTTGTTTTATTTTATTTCTCCGGCGATGAATTCACAGCTATCTTATAACCAAAGGCTAAAGAAAAAACATATGTTGGTCAATCTGATTTCTGCATTTTCTTTCTTTTTTATTTTATTTCCTCCTCCTCTTCATTCAAGGGAAGTTGCCTCCCTCAGCTGCCCTGCCAATAAGTAATACATGGACTTGACAAAAAAGTTTATTTAAGTTGGCTTTATTAAGCCGACAAAATACAGAAATCAAGTTATGGGACAGGCAAAAAAACCCAAAAAAACAAAAAAACTCCCAAAACAACTGCTCCTTTGAAGTCAATGAAAATCTATCTCCTTAATCCCCTTTTTATTGCAAGCCGGGTGATCTCTCTCCGCTGATGCGCCGAGGACCTTGGTTTAGCTCATCTGTCTCGCTTTGCTTATCTTTCTTCTCCCAAGCTGTCCCTCAAGGAAAAGCCTTTCCCCTTGACAACTGCCATTTTTTACACGCGCACGGTCGTGCCCCTGGTTGTGAATACCTTACAGTTAATCCCCACAGAGATTTTAAGGAGCCAGTCCTTAATTACTGTTCGTATTATAAAGAAGAAATGTGGTGGTAGGTAGCAAACCAAAGCCAGAAACACACAGAGGTCGTCGATGGTGGGAAGGTGGATAAAATTTGATACTGTCTATCTATATCCCTAAACTGCCTCTGTGAAACATTCCTGTCATATCAGCACTGCCTGCTCCTTAGGTCCGTTAAGGGAGAAAATCTAGGACTTCAGTCTAATCACACCTCTTCCACACCTCAACCTGTTTACGGCAGGGCTACGAACCATGCAAACGCACAGATATAATGCATACGTACACATACACCTTCGCGTTGGAAGAGGTGATGATTTGGAAAGAAGGGCACAATCTCAGTAGAATAAGAAAACATGCACGAACGCGAAGACATGCGGAGCGTGGCCAACGCGCAGTCACCCTCCCCCCCACCCCCTGGTTGATTGTGGAATGAGAAAAAGGATTCCTTACCTAAACTAAAGAGCACCAAGAATTTCAGACACACGAACTCCCGCTGGTCGAACTGTAGCGCTCGGAGCTTGGTCACCAACTCCTGGGCATGGCTCATGAGGTTGTTGAGGGTGGCCCCCGCTTGTGAGGCGATGATGGAATAATCCACCTGTAACACAGAATCACAGGGCTCGTGACCAGCACGCTCAGGAACGCGGGGTCCACCTGAGACTGCTCCGGCTGCCTGGCTGATGACAGAGGTGATTCGCAACAAGAACATAGCTGGAGACACAGTTCTGTTCTTATAAAACATAACTGTCCTCATTCTGATAAGTTTCACTACTTTGATTGCTCTGTAGGGAACAGTTTTTGACTAAATTTTATTGGTATTTACCTGAATACTTTAGATATATGATATATCACATATAGACCTTTTCTCTATTGTGAAATGGCGTTACCACATAAGATGAAGAATTTAATTCTCATGACGACAGTCACAAAAGTGAGTTTAGCGCAGCATTCTGTGTGCCCACAGCAGTGTTAACGAGGACATGGGAATGTGAGGGCAGAGATAATTTTCTAATTTTATTTTATCAAGAGACTATCTTTCAAAGTCCTCATCGGTCATGACGGGGTGGTGGCAGGGGACGAAAGGATCCTGTTGGGACTGTTCGCTAGCATGCTGTGCCCCAAAAAGCTACAACTACTTTCATGTGATTATGAATACATCTCTCTCTCTCTCTCTCAAGATGACCATGGTCTTATTTATCAGAAGAATAATCTCTCAATTGAGAAAACAAACCAACAAAAAGGATTATTTCCTTTTTTGTGAGAAAAAACAAAACATGGTGTGGCCATGCACCCACCTCAGATTACCCATGGAGACACGGAACATTTCATTGACACTAGGATGAGGGAGGGTGTGGCTGTCAGGCACCGATCAGAGAGCCCACTTGGTACCTGGCACTCTGTCCTTTTCCACCGGCGAGCTCCCGGGCACACGTACCCTTTCAGGTGCGTTTAATATTGCAGAAGCAGCAAATTTGTCTGGGAGGCAAGCGCCTGTGTGCCCATCACCCGGAGCAGGCGGTATGAAATTTTTATATTTATTGACATTTCATTACCATAATTGACTGCACTTGCTTGTCCAGGAGTCGGCCCAGGGCTGCCTCCCGCCCCGCAGAACTGGTCCCTTGAGGAGAATTTGCAATTAAAAACCAGGCAGGATGGATTTTTTTAAAATTTTTTTATGGTGTAAATATGATGAGTTGAATTTTCAGCCTTAACTGGAGAATACTGGGGGTACAACTGAAACCTTCTTCAAGAGCGAGAAAAATTGTGCGTCAGGGTAAAGAAGACCCCCCCCCCATCCCCGAGGTGTCAATCAGTTTAGATAGAGTCAAGTACGCATGAAAAAGCCACAGTTATTTAACGTGTCCTCCAGGAAAGCCGCAGTGGCAAGCATGGCACGGTCCTGCCAGCTTGGCACATGGGGTGGCATCTGTACCCCCACATCTGAGCATCAAGGGCTCTGAGAATGCCTTTGGTTTCTGCGTCTGAATGTGTGTGTGAGAGAGAGCCAGTGCTCAGCATGTGGGCACCCTGAGCCCTGACCTGGAAGCAGGTGGACACCACAAAGTATCCGGCAACGGCTTGCCCGGCAGACCCAGACGGGCATCTCTCAACCATCATTGTGCCCCGTGCTGTAACAGAAACTTCTCCTGCAAGGGAAGTCCTTTCTTACACAAAGTGGTGCCTGAGCTCTGCATCTTTCCAGAACTGGACTTGCTCAAACGCCTCCAGGTCATAGCAAAGCAAACCCTCCAGAGGTGATGTCAAGGACAGCCAGGGCCCCCGGGGTGGGAGAAGTCTGGGACAACATAAATAGCCTGGGGCCAACTCGGACCCCTGGCAAGCAACATGCCTCGGGCAAGTCATAGGATGTGTCCGTTCATAGTGTCCTGAGTTATGAATAAGGCAGTTAAGCCAGATGGTCATAAGCCCCCTTCCTCCCCCCCTTCTGTGATTTTCAGAAGAGGAGCGTAGTTGGGACAACTCTACCGACTGGAGCTTGGAGCCAACATTGAACACACTCCAGCCACAGCTCTGCATGTACACAGCGCATTCAGTTAAGCCCTCAATCAGGAAGGTGCATGGCCACAACCCATAAATATGTAGGTGTTAATTTTATTATTAAGATGGGGTAGTGTTTTGATGGATGGGTCGTTCTAACAGGTGTACCGTGAGTTCAAGCACTAGAAAGAATGTTGTACTTGGAACGTAGCATGTTGTAACTGCAAAGAACCTAAAGAATTATTATTATTATTTTATTACTAAGATGGGCTAATTAAAATTTGGTGGGCGTGTAGTTTTAACAGGTGTGCAATGATAAATTCAACCACTATGAGTTCATCTGAGAAAACGGAGCCCTGCGGTTATTTTCCCAGGATTTGGTACCAAGGAAGACAGACTCGGGGGGAATTGATGGGTGTCCCAACACCTCGATACCTAGACATTTGTTGACATGCTCACATGGAGGCTCAGACATGTGATTAAGTGGGGGCTTTGATAACATTCCCTTCAAGGACAATTCATCAAATTCGCATGGCTCTGCAGGAGGCTGGGCAATTTATTCCCGGGACAGTGCACACAGCCACAACTTGCTTCCATTTTTATTACAAACAATTATGATCTTTTCATTGTTGAAGGCGGAGTTTGAACTCATTAGGGGAGCCACTGGCCTTGTACAGCCACTTGTCTGTTATGTACTTGGTAAAATTAATTTATTGTTGCCTGACCCGTGGTGGCACAGTGGATCAAGTGTTGACCTGGAACACTGAGGTCGCCAGTTCAAAACCCTGGGCTTGCTTGGTCAAGGCACATATGGGAGCTGATGCTTCCTGCTCCTCCCCCCTCATCTTTCTCTCTGTCTCTCCCTTTCTCTTCCTCTCCAAAATGAATAAATAAAATCTTTTAAAAATATTAATTTATTGCCCTCTTCCATGTCCCCTCCATGCCGTGGAATTCAAGATGGCATTGAAGAAACACCACCAGCTGGTGGTGTCCCCTTGGGGTAAATGCCACTCCTCATAAGGATAGACACAAGTTCTGCTAAATTGCTTTCAGTTTCACCAGCTGAAAGTTTGATGACGTGCATATTGTGAGAGCACCGTCATTTTAACACACTCCACAATCACAGAAGAGACTTGAGTTGCCGGCTACCCTTTCACTTATGGAGGTGGGACAGTGGCCGGGGATTAGCCACAATATGCAAATTCTAAAGGCGAGCCCGCAACAAAGCAGTTGACGTAAGTTTTTTTGTATGAGTTTAGTTTTTAAAATACTGGATGGAAATGAATTCTTGTGATCATTCTAAGATACTATGTGTATAGAATTCGTTTGCTAATGCTTGCTATTAGTGATCCTCTTTTTTTTTTTTTTCTGGATGAGGTTACTTAGTATATACATCTATAGACGCTCGGTTCACAGACAGAATTATAGCATCATAGCTCGCTTTAGAGTGGGGTGGGGAAATGGTGTGAGACACTTCGGCTCAGTGCTGGGGACTGGTGCAGGGGGGCTGCTCTGGGCAGCCGGTGGGAGCACGCCAATGGTTCGAGCTTTGAATGAACCACCAGGCGTCTCAATTCTGCAAACGTTTCATGGAGCGAACACAGTGTGCTGTGCTCGCTGCAGGGTTTAGGAGAGAGCTATAAAATTTTATCTCTTCTTTTCTTCTCTCTTGAAGCTCCTAGCAGCAGTTTTCTGGAGATCCCCTTAACTTTTTCAAATTCAGTCTCTTATTTTTTTTTTTTAATTTAAATTTTTGGTATAAAAAATATTTTTATTTATTTATTTTTAAATAGGGGAAGGGCCCAACCTATGGTGGTGCAGTGAGTGGCTAAAGCATTGACCTGGAACACTGAGGTCACTGGTTCAAAACCCTGGGCTTGCCTGGTCAAGGCACATATGGGAGTTGAGGCACTTCCTGCTCCTCCCCCCTTCTCGTTCTCTCCTTTCTCTAAAATGAATAAATAAAATCTTTAGAAAATAAATAAACTAAAAAAATAAAAAATGGGGAGAGAGCGAGCTAGAAGAAACAGGCTTCGGGAGAGGTGTGAGAAATAGCCAGCCTTCCACCGCGATGGCAGAACACCGGGTAGCAATAACCACTTCTAAAGGATGGTCAGTATCATCTATTCCTCGACTGTTCTTGGGCTGGAAAAACCAGAGAGCGAGAGACAAGCCATGCACTTTCTCTACTTTTTAAGTGGTAATTACTTCTACCCAGGGGCAGCACTTAAGGGAAGATGAAATGGGAAATGAGGAATATTTCTAAAGAGCCGGTGGGAAAGTGCTCCGGGGGAGAGGATGGCACAAACCATTTCATCTCTGAGACTCAGAAGGAAATGAAATCACATTAATTTGTGGGCCGAGTCCCATCCTTTTAATGCAGTTCCTCGCTGGCAGGGATGGGATGAAGGGTTGGGGAGGCTAAGCCAGTGATTAGGCTCTGGAAATGGGTACATTTTCCCCTGCAAAGCCATGGGTCACAGGGGGAGGGGGCGGGGGGGGGAACATGGCACACACACACACAAATCTGAAAGGCCCATGGAGACTTTATGTTCTAACCTGGGAGCTTTTCTCTGGAGAGGCAGAGGGAGTAGGGACTGGGTAGTCACAGTGAGGCTGCCATTGATCCGTTTTGCAAAAAAAAAACAACATAAAACTCAGCAGTAGTGTTTGCCTTCCCTTTGATTGGGGGGGGGGGGAGTGTAATTTATTTAATAACACAGCAAATGGCGTGGAGACAGCCTTTCATTTTCAGATCTGTGCTGCTGAGGTTTCATAGCACATAAACCTTTATGGCCGGATGTAAAAGACCCCGGGGCCTGGGCAGCTAGAGCGTCTGAACCCTCCGGTGGTGCCTGGATAGGAACTGTGCCATCCACTAGCGGGACCATGGGGCCCCACGAGTTTAGTTTGGTAACACCTCAGTTATAGGATGGAGGGTAAGAAATAGGAGGACGTGCCCGAGTCCTGTAAGGTTGGACCTGGGTCCAATGGGTAGGCTCCCCCCCCCCCCACAGATGATTCCCACAAGGCAGCGTCCTCCACGTCTGTGTGCCATGTCACCTTCTCAGTAAGACCAACCCCAACCAGTCTGTTTGACATGGCGTGTGGGGGTCACGCTGCAGCCTATGCCCATGTCAGTGTCTGTTTACATGAGGACCCCTTTTTTATTCTATTTAACAGCACTCTGACCTCTGTCATGCTATAGGTTTCTGTATTAGGGTTATTTACTGTCAACTTCTCCCTGCTACAACCTTAATTTCCACAAGGGCACCCAGCATTCCCTGTTTTCTTCACTAATATATGCCAAAGTCCCGGTGTACGCTGTTCCATAAATATTTGTTGACAGAACAGATATGCATTCAGAAAGCAGTCGGAACCAATGGCCATTTTTTTTTCTTTCCTTTTGAATGGCAGCCGGCTTGTGAAAACAAAACCTTCTGTCCCATCTCACACTCTGACCACTGTGCCAAATACTCAGATTATAGGTGACATCTGACTCAGTCTCTTCCACCGACATGAATCCAAAATAGTAAAGATTCTACGATTTATATGGTTTTTCTAGTGGCTGATATGTGAGACAGTATTGGTTGATTAAAGCAGAAGCTTGAAGGGAAAAAACCTGGGTCTAGCTGTTAATTTTTTTTTCTTTTTTTTTTTTTTTTTTTTTTTTTTAGAGAGGAGAGGGAGAGACAGAGGGAGAGACAGAGAGGAGAGACAGAGAGAGAGAGAAAGGGGGGAGGAGCTGGAAGCATCAACTCCCATATGTGCCTTGACCAGGCCAGCCCAGGGTTTTGAACTGGCGACCTCAGCATTTCCAGGTCGATGCTTTATCCACTGCGCCACCACAGGTCAGGCCAATTTTTTTTTTTAAGAGAGATAGACAGACAGGGACAGACAGACAGGAAGGGAGAGAGATGAGAAGCATCAATTCTTCCTTGTGGCTCCTTTGTTTTTCATTGGTTATTTCTCATTTCTCATATGTGCCTTGACCAAGGGGCAGAGCAAGTGACCCCTTGCTTAAGCCAGCAACCTTGGGCTCAAGCCAGTGACCTTGGGGTTTTGAACCTGGGACCTCAGCATCCCAGGTTGACGCTCTATCCACTGGACCACCACCTGGTCAGACTAATTGTGAATTTTGACTTAACGATTGCTTTGACCCTGACCATGCGGAGCCCAGCAGACTGGCTGCAGCTGCGTGTTTGCGATTGTGTCTGCTCGGCCAGGTTCCGCTGTGGCCACCAGAGCAGGGCCACTGTGCACCCGTCAGCTTCTCTCAGTTATCCACTGCTCATCTCCCCTTCACAACACAAGTACTTCTGACCTGGTCAAATCCCTGTCATTCTGAACAGGCTTATTTAATTAAAAAAATACATTTTTTTTTTTTTGGTCTCGACACTCACTTGTTGCCCAGTAACCAGGAATATGCATCCTTCCTTCCCATGAACCACCTGCCGGTAAATGTGGTCGAGAATCAGGAGCTCGCTCCAGCAGTTCTGAAGCAGCTTCATCTGGTCATCCACCTGTCAAAGACACAGAGGGAAAAAAGAAGAAAGACAGTTATTCACCCAGTTTTCATTTTTGTGTAGTTTTTGTACATAAGGGAGCTTTCTAGAAGCAGGGAGCTCTCCGCCCATGGCCACCAGAGTGGGGATGCTCAGAATTGGTGTTGTTACTGCTGGAAAAAAAAAATCATTATTTTCATTTGGACCAGTATTTCTATGCTGGTTCACGTAGAAATACTTAAGCTAAGTATGTCTAATCAATGAGCTGCTAGGAAGAGGTCCTCCATCATATTGGTCTCTCCATCGTTAATAGAGCTATTAGAGTTTGCTTGTGGGAGGCTTGGGTGCCCACCTGTCCTCAGTGGAAAGGACCCCAAATAGCTCATGTTTGTGCATCGAGAGGCTAATTGACAAAATGAGGCTAAGGTAGACACAGATCCCCGCCAGCTGCCAACATGAGTGGGTTTATCTAGAGGACGGTTGAGGTGATGGCCCCAGCGGTTTTTGGAGATGAAGACACCTGCCACCATCTGTCCTCCATGTCACAAACAACTGTCCACACCTGTGCTAGACTCAGAGCAGAGCCGTCTGGTCAGAAGGCTCACCTGCTGGTGCTTTAGGGTTCAGGCGAGTTTTCCACAAACTCTCTGAACTTGACTTTCCATATCTTAGAAATGGGTGAAGAATGGGCTTTCTCTCACAGGGCTTCCATGAGGCTGTGTCACAGGGTCAGGGGTGGGGGGTGTTTTAGCCGTGTTCTCTTTGCTCTGCAGGGAACTGCATGTGTCCATTACAGAAACATACCCGTTTCAAGGATAGTCCACAGATCCGTGGTCTCAGTGTGTGTGTGGGGGGGGAGAGGGGGTTCTGGTCCATCACTATGGTGACATGAAACAGTTGACTGCATTCTGTCATGCATATCAGCCAGGGGCCTTCATGTTCCCAAAGGTGGTGGCTGTGTTTGTACATACCCTGTGTGTTTCTAAAAATAGCACCTGACGTGCCTTGGAAGTCAGCAGACCTGGTATCGGTCGGGTCTCAGAGAGGGTCCGTTTTATGCTTGGAAGTCTCCTCACTCAAGCTCTAGACCAGTGATTTTCAACCTTTTTTTTTCATGGCACAAACACACACTAATTACTAAGGTCAGTGCCCCTGACTAAATTCAACCATTTTCATCTCATGGCACAAATAAATTAGTTACTAAAGAAGAAGAGGTCAGGGCCCCTTTTTCTTTAGTAATTAGTTTATGAGTGCGTGAGAAACAAAGGTTGAAAATCACTGCTCTAGACTGTCTCCAAAGTGGAAGTTTATAAACCAAAATAATTCAACTCACTTTTAACTAATTCACTGTTGAGCGGCCATCCCATGGGACTCTGGGTGATGCTAGATGGTTCTTAGGGATGGTCCACTCACACAGCAGCAGTGACCTGCACCTGTGGTTACTTCTGTGAGTCCAGGGTACCACGACCGTGGTCAACCCTGAACTCAGAGTTAAGACAAGGATTCCAGGCGCTGTTGTACCGTCTTCCCTGTGAGACGATGGCCGAGCCACATACTCCTCTAAGCCTAGGTTTCTCACCTGCAAGTATGGGATTGTTCTTGTCGCAGGGAACGAGGTGGTGGATGGGCACCCCCCTCTGTAAGGTGTGAAACCATACAGAGCAGAGGAGTATGCCACTGGTTCCATTTAGAAGGACAAAGGCAACCCTAGAGGTTGTCAAAGCTACAACTGGGCTCTGTGACCAGGAAACAGCACCAGAACATTTCTACCCGCCGGCCCATTCTGACCCAAAGAGTCTCATTCATTAAATGAATGGATGGATAAGCCCCAGACCTGGGGGACATGGCGAGTGGGGGTTGGTGCCACCCCCTTTTCTGTGAAAATGCTTCTTGCGGGGGACAGGGTTCCCCTGAACACGACTCTGAAAACCTCCACAGCGTTGTGGGGTTGTCACACGTCAGGCTGTGGGCAGTAGTGACAGGGTCCCACCTAATGCTTCTCAGCAAACAGCCGACGGGAATGGGGCCATGCATCTCAGCAGCTCCCATGTCACAGCCCCTGGGGCAGGTTCTGAAACATCTCTCTTAGACGCTGGGGCTGGTTTCAAAGCAAAATGCACTTGCTCCGTGGGTTCTAGCGTGTTCTCATGACAGAAAAGACCCTATTGGCATCAAACTTGAAATTTATCAACTCTGGTCCTGGCCAGTTGGCTCAGTGGTAGAGCATCAGCCCGGCGTGTGGAAGTCCTGGGTTTGGTTCCTGGCCTGAGCACACAGGAGAAGTGCCCATCTGCTTCTCCACCCCTCCCCCTTCTCACCCTCTTCCCTTCCTGCAGCCATGGCTCCCTTGGAATGAGTTGGCCCTGGGTGCTAAGGATGGCTCCATGGCCTCCACCTGAGGTGCTAAAATAGCATGGTTGCCAAGCAGTGGAACAATGCTCCAGATGGGCAGAGCATCGTCTGGTAGGGGGCTTGCTGGGGCACATGCAGGATTCTCTCTGCCTCCCTGCTTCTCACTTGAGAAAAAAAAAGAGAGAAAGAAATACATAAACTCTGAGATGTGAAGCTTAGGTTACTTGCCTACCTCTCTTTTCAGGGGAGCCTAAACCTCTCTATGTGGTGACTGTATCCCCAGAAACAATGACCATACAAGTTAATGTGGCACATAATTTCAAGATGGGGGAGGCGGGAATGGGGACACCTCAAGGTGCATTTGTGGACCCCTGGGGGGATGCCAGATTACGAACCTATTGACAGCATGGACGTCTGGTTCCCATTTTGCAGGGAGAAAAGGGAAGTGACTGGAGGGGGGACCCGCTGGCCGTACAGACCAGGGAGAGGGGTGAGGGACTTTGACAGGGGGCCTGTTGCCTGGAAGCGCCCATGCAGGGGGCTTCCTCGTGTCATGTATCGATGCCCCCCGAACTTCCTGAGGAATGTGACCCCGATACTTTCGACTGCCAGGTAGGAATTGCCTTGTCCTGGCCATCTTTTTCTAGGGAGCTGCTGTGAATATTCTTACAAGGGGCGATGGAGTTTTGTGTTGCATTCAGAATGAGAGTGGGGTACTTGGCTATTGATCCTTATTCCTGACTCTGTGTGTGAACAGAGACAGAGACAGAGAGAGACAGCCAGAGAGAATTGCCCAGGAAGGAGGGGAGGTTCTGTTTTCCTAAAGCCTCTCTAGTTCCTTATGGGAGGCTGGACAGTTTCCGACTCTACTCGTGTCTATGCCCAGAGGCCACAGGAGGTGGACAGGACTCTAAAGCCTGCCCATGTCCGGGTCCCTCTGCCTCTCTGAAGGCTGCAGTCACAGGCAAACATGTTGGTGCCCACTGGACACTTGGTGTTTGGTTTTGGACTTGGTGGTGACCCTGTCCCTGTGTCTCCTTGGGTGTCTCCCCGAGGGTGTCTGATATGACCCCCTGTTTGCATGCATCCTGTAGCTGCACGGTCACCTATCTGCCACCCCTCAGGGCGGGGGCCCAATGGAGCTGTGGCTTGTGTGGCACCTACCCCAGCGCCTGGCAGCAGAAATGGGTGCATTCTATAAATGCTTGTGCAGCAACAGAACAGATGACGGGATTGCCTTCACGTCTCTGCTCTTCCCCGTGCATCTCTGGCTCTGATACCCCCACCCTGCCCTCGTGGGAGCAAGAAATGCTCCATGTTTGTAGGTGAGTGACCCTCTGTGCCTGGCAGTCCTGTGCGTGTGACCCTTCTGCACGACCCACGGGTCTGCACCCGCACATGGCCCGTGCTAAAGACTTCTTGACTGATGGTTGTTTTAACACCCCCTTCTGAGCCATTGATTTAACACTCTCTGAGGAGGGTTTTCCAAGCCAACATTTCGCTTCATTATCTTCCATAATTGATCATGCCATATTTTATGTTATCTGGACCCTGGTGTGTACGCACCTTTGCCGGGCTTGGGGTGACTTGGTTTTTGTGCAGCTCTGAATAAATGGACTAGGGGAAATGTGGTGACCGACTTGTTCCTTATCTCGAGATAAGAAATGTCAGCAATTTTGAAAAAAAAAATTTTTCTTTTGAGAAATAGAGTTAGAGGTGTTACTGGGGTGGCCAGGTAAGGAAGGAAAGAGGAGAAAAATAATATAAGACTTTGGAGTACCTTTTCCAGGTGTGAATGCTGTCAAGAAACACTTCAGGGGGCTTTGGGAAAGGGGACCGAGGGCACGTCGCTGCTCTGTGTACCCATGCCTCTCGCTAGACCTTAGCCATAGGACCTCGTACCATTTTCGCGTTATCAGCCGTCATAAAAGGAAGGGCTTATCTCACAAACTGGGTTATTCATCGGAGAAACTATTTATACTGATGTTATAGATGAGCGTGTGAAGGAACACAAGCCTCATATTGTTACGGAGTCCAACCTCCCCGCCCCCTGCCACCCCCAGAAGGTTAATCATTAGAAATGTGTGCTTTCTCATAAGAACAGAGTGTTGGGCAAACACTTAGAGGAAGAAAAAAATGTGTAGCTCTCTCTCAAGCCCACATCTGACTGATCCAAAAAGTCTCTGGGTGCCCCCTCCTTACCCCTTCTAACCGTCCCGCTGCTGGTCTGCGGTCCGGCTTCTACTTTTGCTGGGGGCATGTCAAGGGGACAGCCTGGTTCACAGTGATTATATTTTAAGAGAGGATTTTTTTCCCCCAGGAAAATGGTCTCCTGAGGGTGGGCTGGTCGTTTAAAGTGGGCTTGAACCCATTTCTTAATTCTGGTCCTTGAGCCCTGTGTGCCTGGTCTTGGACGAGAAACTTGGTAGGAGATCGGAGACTCTCAGACACTATCTCTGCCTTCAGGGACAGGAGACAGACGTGTAAGTCCATTATTATCAGCTCAGGTGCACTGGAAGCCAGTAGCACTTTTCTCTGCTTTGCTTCTTGGCAGGGGTGGGGGTGGGGGGTGGGGGGAGGAATCCCGAGGGGCTCACGGAAGCTGCGGAGGAGGGTGTGATGGAGTGGGCTTGCACGTTGTAGAATCACGTAGTCAACTGTCTCTCAGTGGCTCCTGTTAGAAATCTTGGGACAAAGTGCTTAAAACACAATGTAAAAGATTCTTCAGAACCATTGCCCATAACATCCAGTTATTGTGTTATTAACAAAAATTCCTGGAGAGGAATCACCCCCACATTCCCCCCTCCCTATACCACCCCCATTTATTTTATACTTCTTTTTGTCACAATGGTGATATCACTAAAGGTCTATGCAGAAGCAATGAGGGGAAACTCAAACCAAAGACAAATAAAAAAATCAGCCTGGTGAGTCTAAATGAGAACCTGCTTGGGGCCGGGCGGGCCTCTGTCACTGTTTTTTATAGAGCACCCTGATGATTATCTGGAAACTGCTACAAAGTCCAAGAAAAAAAAAAAAAGGACTTCACATTAACAATGATTAAACAAGCATGGAAAACAATACCGTATAAGAGAAATAACAGCCAGGAAAGCTCCCTCCACCCGTCTATTGTCGGAATACCTGGGAGATTTATGGACAGGTGTTCTTCCCCACTTGGAGATAACAGACGCAGGTTCCAGGGCACTTTAGGTCTGGGGGACTTTGCTGTTAACTTGTCTATTGACATTTAGGTTGGAACTGTCTGTCCTGGGCTCTTTCTAGGTCCCCCAGGCAGGAACACAGGGTGTTTCTCCCCCTGGGATCTAAACTCCCTTTGAGTGAGGAAAGCAGGAGGCGGAGGGGTTGAACTGTGTGGTTCCTGCCTGTTTCGTCCCCACAACCCTCCACTGCAGCGCTCACCGCCTAGGTCATGACCAACCATCGGGGACTCTAGGATTGAGACAGGCGGCTGCTCCACCCCGTGGGCTAATGTGTCACATGTGCGGTCACTAGAGTGACCTACTTCAGTCCTGCTATTCCGCTGGACACAAACTTCTCCTGAAATCCCTGTATCACCCTTCGAAGCTCTCTGCCCAAGCAGAGCTCCGGAACCAGTGTGTGCTGAGGCAGGGGCCCTGGTCTGTGTGCCCGCTGACCCTGCAGCCCCTGGGGCGGCCTGGGAGGTCACTAACCCAGCTGGTGGGGGCGGGGAGCATCTGTCCTACAGCTGATTTCCTTATTCTCCAGGGAAGAGGGGATCCCCTCAGCCCTGCCCCCGCCTCCTCCCGACTGGGTGTAAGATGATAGAACAGCGGTCAGGAAACGAACGGGATGAGATAGAAGTCGGCAGAGAGAGGAGACAGGAAACAGAACAGACCGGCCTCCACCTGTCACCCCTCAATCCAGAGACAGTGAGGCCACTCAGAGGGCCTGGGGGAACCACTGTAACCTGGGGACCCCCAGCAGGGACTCACAGCCACCCACGCGTCATGGGGACAGAGCTCAACAGATTCCGTGGAACAACCCAGGGACGGGCGTGATTTCTGTTAGAGGCCTCCCACCCCAAAGGACGCCATGTCCTTCCAAGTCATCAGGTTTTTCCTATCCAGAGAGTACGCATGCCTGGTAGACCTTACACCCCAAGGGTGTAGAATTCAATATGACTTCTTGTAAATGGGTCGCTCATGTGAGCTATTCCATGTCTGCTTGCGTCATTTACATTCACATGAGATAATGGCATAAGTGGCAACCTGGAGGCCTGGAGGTGAAACTGCACGGCATGTGTGAATGCTAACCATCCCTAGCGAGGTCTGTATCATCTCCAATCTCCAGACAACGTAGGTAACAGCCAGTTTCTTCCTCATAGACCTGTAGCTGTGTGTGCTGCATACCATGGAGTCGCTCTGACTCCGGTGACTCTGTGAATGAGGGATTATCTACCATGTGCTGTCTTCATAGCACCAGCTCAGCTCTGTGGACTCAGCCTGTGGCTTCTTTTATGGGGTCACTCCATAGGTGGTCTTCCTCTTTCCCCGCTGTTTTCTGTTTCTCCCAGAATTACCATCTTTCCAAACAACGCTGTCTTCTCATGACAGCTTCTGTGTTGTCCTTCTGCCTCCAGCGGTATTTCAGGCTTAATTTGCTCTGGGACCCACATGTTCATCTTCCTGGTCTCTGCAGAGTGGTCCTCCAACATCATATTTCAAATGAATTGACCCCCCCACCCCATCAGCCTCTGTCACTGACTTTCACATCTGTACGTAGTAACTGGGAAGCCGCGGGAGTAGATGGTCCCAGTCTCGGTCTCGAATGACACGTCAGAGCTCTCAGAGATCTTTCTAATTCGTCCCTTGCTGCCCTTACGAGTCATGTGCTGAGAATTTGTTATATCGAAGGACAAACTCTACCCAGTTTTTTCTCTGCCTCTTACCCATGGTTCCCAAAGCTTCTTGTTGAAACACAAGTTCATGGTAAACGTATTTGGAGAGCAAATAGGAATTTCCACCCGGTGTCCTGGCAGCCTTTTCAAAATCACACCATGTGTGTTAGGTACAGAGAATGGATGAGGGGTCTCTGCCCCCCACAGGAGGTCCTCCACGTCCACACTGCCCCTAAGAGTAGCTTTCGCAGGACGGTTCAGTCAGCGCGTAGGGGAGATTCTGCCATGAGATTGCTGTCTTTGGCAAAGTAACCAAGATAGTAGTTAACATGTTGATGGACCTCAGGGCTGGGCCAGCCCAGCGGAGCCCCTGATTTCCTGACACTGGTGTTAAAAAGGAGGGTTTGTATGAGGGCGTGTTGTTGACTTGCCCACTGGTGGGCATGTGCTAATTAACAATAAATCAAACAACACATTATTGGTGCTGGGTACAAATGAGAGCCAGTTCTTTTGTCTGTCAACTACATGTGAATAAAAACACTAGTTCTGACCCTAAAGGAACTTACAAATGAACAAACAAGACATATAATTAGCACCCAAGATAGCGTGTAAAATGTTTAACTCTGTGGAACGAATAATGAGACCACGGCTATCACTATCTAGTTCTCTTTACGTATGCATGTGTATATATACACACATCCTTAAAAAAGATTTGAAGCAGTTTATATGAACCTACGATAAAAGAATGAAACAAATGAGGAAGTAGAAACAAAGGGACAATAAAGGGAGGGAAACAAGTTAAGCCAAGAACAGGATCAGTCCCCCAAACAAGACAACACCTGCTACATGGTTGTTAACCTTAATCTAAACAAACAAGAGAAGGCAAAATATGAGAGAAGCTAAAAATGACGAACAAGGGAAAATATTTCAGGACAAGGGAAAAAAGGTTGACAAACGAGAGAAAATATTTTAAGGTGGATTCATGGCACATATTTTCTAAAACTCCCTCCTGCTGGGCATTGTTTCGTTGATGACCACGACCTGTTTCCTGTGCTCTTGTTCGGAAATCTCCTATGTGCGACTATAAAGCGGTGTGCCTCGCGTGTCCAAGCACACAGATACTAACTATTCAAGCAGTGGAAGTGCGGCCCTTGGAGCGCAACAGGTTTTCTTTTGGTTCAGTGGGAACGTCCGGAAAGCACATAAAATACAGTAGTCCTCTTTAGAACAGGGCAGTGGGGTGATGTTTGCAATCGGCAGTTTCCTGACGCTGCCTTAAAGGTCAGGATGCTGCCAGCCACAGACTTCCAGGTGTGCGGCAGGCACACCACCTGGATGTCAGTGATCAAGGCGTAAATTAAGGAAGGCTCAGGCCACCCAGCACCTTAGGAGATGGACCCACAGCCGAAGTCCTTGGGACACCAAGGTGGAGAAGAAAAGGACAGGCCAGGGACACTGAGCACGCTCTGTGACTCCCGTTAGGTCTCAACACAACTCTTTCCATTTTTGACAGCTTTTCAGAGCCAGAAAAACAAAACAAAACAAAAACACATTTCTAGAGCCTGAAATATCCTTGGGTCCCTTTTGGTCTGGCCGCTTCAATCAGGCAGTTGGCCAAAGGAAGAAGGAAAGAACCCGAGTAGCCTAAACATTGCTCACCAAAAATACAACCAGAAGAAGAGCAGAGGGTAAAGGCGTGGTTCCCGAGGATGGCGCGTTGGTGGGAACTCGCGGGGCACAGAGGCTCCTGGGAGAGGTCCTCTGCCCAGTTCCCCGGCAACGGTGCAGGACATGCCTTTTCCCGCCAGGTTGTGGTGCTAACTGGATGGTCCAGCTACACCGTCAGGGACACCTGGCAGTGGTGGCCACGGGGAACGGGGCTCCAGGAGTCCAAGGTCCGGGCCCCAAAGTACATGGTGGTTATTTTTAGGTAAACCACACAAATTTTTTGCTTGGTGATGGGATATCCCTGGATAGTGTATCCTGGGGAACAGCCATCCCAGTGCCCTAAACTCAGCATGCTAACGACACTAACATCTCCTCCCTAACAGCCAGCCCCTAGAGTCTTGGGTACTGCAGCCGCTCTGTCCTTTTGTTGAAGTGAGGGCATCCCATTGTGGTGTATCCTGAATCCCACCCTGGTCCTGGGCTGGCCGTAGGTGCTTAGTTAATATTTGGTGGATCCATGCTGAAAGCACCTAGCCACACTTTAGTTCAACTGCTTCATGGGACAGAAGAGAAGCGCCAGCCAGGTGGGCTGTGGGCTGTGATGTAACCCACGTGACTTGGGGGCCAGAAGAGAACGGGGACCCAGGTATAATGGGCCCCAGCCCAAGGTGCTGCCCCTGTGCCTTTCCACAATCTTCTTATTTTTCCTCTGGATGTTTATTTTTTTTAAATATAGCATGGCCCTCACTTTCTTCCTGTGAGGAAATATACGAACAGTAATTGGGTTTCTCCACTGGAGACATGATGGAGTTTGAGATTTGAGAAGTGAAGCCCCTTGGCTGCCAGGCAATAGAACCTCGCATCTGGGCGTAAGACCCAGACAGAGGGAGCTTCCCGGTTTGCAGAGGAAGACTACGGAGGCAGCTTGGGTGGAGGATGGATGAAGGAAGACTTCACATGGACTGAATCCCTGGGGGTTGGGGGCTCGTGTATGCAGAAACTGAGGTAGGAATGAGGTTCTCCTGGGAGGACTAGATCCAAGAAGAAGAAGGGGTTTGAAGAGAAAAGACTGCATCCTCTCCACAGTTTGAAAATCCACAGATCACTGTCCCCCACAGTCATCTTGACCCACAGAACAGAAGCCCCTGCAAGGGGAAGCCAGGTCGGGAAATGCGCGGTGTGTGTGGGTCCCATCTTCCTGACTGTGCCCATTGTAAAATGCGAGAAATACCCCCCAGGATTTAAGGAATGCTTTTCTAAGAAGGTGGTGGGGCACAGGGGGAGGCAAAGGAGTCTCAGAGGAAAAGGACCGACCAAGATGACTTGCTCATCTCCTTAGCCTCTGAGTTTCATGCAGTAGACAAACCCTTGATGTCCACGATGGAGTGTGTGGGCACTTCAGTCTCAGTACAGATCACGGGAAGGATGGGAGGGATCTGCAGGGGAAGGAGTTATCTACAAGCTCCCTGTGAACACTATTCCCCAAGGGACCGTATTCTTCAGAGAGAGAGGGGGAGAAGGGGCTCTAGGGTCGTCTGTTTAGAGAAGTGGTTTTCAACCTTTCCAGCCACATGGCACACGTAAACTAATTACTAAGATTCAGCAGCACCCCCCAAAATGTTTGTTATATGTTTTGCTGATCCAACCAAAAAAATAGGGATGACTGTGATGCATTCCCGTGGACAGTGTGATGCATTCCCATGGACAACAGTTGTGGTGTTGGCTGGGAAGGGAGGTCAGTACCCCTGACTAAACAGTCAGTTGTTGCACACTTTAAAATTTCTCACGGCACACGGGTGGACAGTCGCCGGTGCACGGGCATCTCAGTGGTGTCACCACATGCACCGGTGTGTCTGGGCCCTGTCTATGACTGTTGAGTGACAGGCTCTGTCCACCGAGAGAGCTGGTTGGCTGTTTTGTGGGAGTGCTTCGGTTCATTGCTTCCAACGAGGACGTAATTCAGCCAACTCATGAAGGCAATTAATTTTTTAATGGAGCTGACCACCCGTGTCCCAGTGTGCAGACAGCCACAGGCCTAGAGGTGGGTTATTACAACAGGCTGGTCACCCCGCGACTCTGTTTTCACACGGCTGGTCACACAATCAGCGTCCCGCCATGTCTGAGTGAGAGGTGTAGGCAGGGTCCTTGTCTCAGTGACGCTGGCCCTCGCCCACAAGCCAAGAAGCAAAGTGTCCCCAGCTCCAACCTGTAGTGCTGCCCCTCTCAGTTCTTTATGACCCATTTAGGATGACTCCCTGCCACACGATTATTTTTAAATTCTTTCTTGACTACGAGTCAGAACCTAGAAGGGGTTAAATGAGAATCGTAACTCATTCCACAGGACGATGTGCCTTAAAATGTCCCACCAAAGCAGAATCTGGCCAGGTACTCAAGGTGAGCACCATCCCATTCTAGTCCCAAGCTCCGGTCAAGTTCGCCTGAACTGCCTGCTCATTTCCACGGGCAGTTGGACATGAGGGGCCGCCCGAGCCCCTGGTGTGTCTCTGTGGTTTCATTGCTCAGGAGCTTAGGCAGAGCCTGCCCGAGGGGTAAGCATGCCCTCCTCCTGACTGTGAGCACCTGCTTCACAAAGGCGAGTGACGCTCCCCACCTGTGCAGTCTTACAGAGATGGAAAGGGGCTGTTTTTCACATGAAAAAGAGATATTGCTATTTGACATGTAAAGTGGCATTTCCTACGTGTGCGTTTTAGAAATACCCCTCCAAAAAATGGCATACGATTTGACTTTGGAAACGTCTGGCCTATGTGTGCTTGACTCAGGCCGAAGGTTTGCTCTCTTCCTCAAGTCAAAATCCAGTGTGAAACCTGGCAAGAGGAAGCCTGGGACAAGTCTGCAGCATGCAAAGCCAATGGCTCGCTGCGCTGGGAACAGCACCAAGCAGGGCTGGGTGAGTGTGAGGATGAACCGGAAAAAGCTGGCCCCCAAGCCAATTACCAAGAACCACGAACATCACAGGTGGAGGTCGCCGTTTGCCTGAGATCCCTAGTTTCTCTCAAAAACCATGTCGGAGGCTTAGGGGGGACTCTGAGTCTGCATTTGTACTGCTGGAACCCAGAATCTATACTTAAAAAAAAAAAGTGTTTTACTTGTTGGTTGTTCATCCCTCACTCTGGAGTCACATGGCCCATTCCTTCAGGGAGGATATGTGCACTGGCCACATGAACCCTCTGCAAGCTGGACCGGCCAGCCCCCTCCTTCCTCGGAGTTTCTTTTTTTTTTTTTTTCTTTTTCTGAAGTGAGAAGTGGGGAGGCAGAGACACAGACTCCCACATGTGCCCAACCAGGATCCACCTGGCATGCCCACCAGGGGGCAATGCTCAGTCCATCTGGGACGTCGCTCTGCTGCAATTGGAGCCATTCTAGTGCCTGAGGTGAGGCCATGGAGCCATCCTCAGTGCCCAGGCCAACTTTGCTCCAATGGAGTCTTGGCTGTAGGAGAGGAAGAGAGAGACAGAGAGGAAGGAGAGAGGGGGAAGGGTGGAGAAGCAGATGGGCACTTCTCCTATGTGCCCTGGCCGGGAATCAAACCTTAGACTACCACACTCTGGGCTGGCACTCTACCACTGAGCCAACCGGCCAGGGCCCCTTGGAGTTTCTTCAAGGAAAGACCCTGTGTACACAGCAGTGACAGCCCGTCCTGACAAGGAATAGGGGATGACTTCTGCGTCCTGAAGATCACACCCATAGCAGAAAAATGAACTGTGTTTGCGTCACATTGATGTTACACCCTAAAGCAAGCCACCAGCTCGCTCTTTCTAAACTTTCCTCCCCCCACGAGTAACTGGAAACAAGGAGAAGTTCAGAACACTCGGAACCCACAGGGTAGCCTGTGTGTAGAAGGTGCGGTCCAGGACTTGCTGAGACCCATGGGCCCTGAGAGTTGCGGTCTCTGTTCACACAGGGAGGAGAGGACAAACCGGGTCAAGGCAGCTGTGCCAGTGAGCTGTGGGATCAATATGGTGAGGTATGGACATTGATCTCATCCTGCCGCATTAATGAGCTCCTCTCGTGACCTCTGCCTTGTGGTACAAAATCAGACTCCACCACAAACCACATTCTGGAGTGGGGAGACCTTTGGTCTCGGCTTGCTTTTAATAAAGTGCTTCACAGGGAGCCCTTGAAGGTGGCAATCAGAAACCACTGGCATCTTCTGTGCCGACACGGAGGTCCTGCAGAATTAGTTTATCACGTCTGAAGTTAAGGGCAAGATGGCACAAATGCACATGTGTGACAAGGCGTGTTCTTTCACAGAGTGTGCAGCCTTTTGCACGTAAAGTGCTGGTGCCTTTATGAGCAGGAAGCCCCGTGCATGGATTCACCTCCTCCTCTTGTACGAGTCCAGGTAGGGACAGCCGTACCCCCGGTCTACGCTGTGCAAACATGCAGCCAACAGTGCACCTGGGACTGTGGGTCTTGTGTAAACGCAGGATCTGACTCGGCAGCTCTGGGGTTGGCCTTCAGCTCCTCCCACAAGCTGACTGGCGAAACTGGTGCTGATTAAATACGTCCCCCCAACCCCGTCTGAATAAAAAGCCCTAGAAAATTCCAGCAAACAGGCAGCCCCCACTCTGTAGGTGCCTGCATGTGCACACCCCACCATCTCATGCACGTGCGCATACAACAACATCTGAGGCAGAGAAATGTCACATGAGAATAATACACTGTGATGGCAAAGAGTAAGCTCTTGGGAATCAGACGGGGGTGATATAAACCAGGCTCCACCACGGAACATGACCTGAGCAAAGGACTTAACCCTGAGTCCTACCTCACCCCAGCGTTATTCAAATACCAAATAAATGTCGACTCCCCCGCCCCCCATGTCATGCAAGGAGTGTCTAGAACTAAGGACAAGGCTCCAGCTCAGTAAACAGTCGCCGTTACTAGAGGACATCACAGTTCTCCTATAAATGTCACATCTCGTCCCTCCCCCTCAGTGTTAGCAAGTACCACGAAGCAAACCGGAGTTTGACCTGAACTGAGAATCAAAGCGGCAGTCCAGGCTTCTGTTTGGACGTGGTCTCCATGCTAATTTTCTTACCGGCACTGGGAACTGACCAGACAGGGACCGTAGCTGCCGGAGAGGCCCAGGGGGACCTCGGAAAGGTGGACACAGGGGTGCCCAACCTGCCTCTGCATGACAACTCCAAGTGGCAGAGGCCCAGGGGGAGTGTATGTTGGGGAGGGGCCAGGGCTGCTTGCAGGAAAGACCCCAGCCTGTGTGTCACTGAGCCTAACACCTGTGCTGCCCCCACCAGCGGCGGCACCCCGGAGAGATGTCTCTCCCCATGCCACCTGCTAGCTGATGGAACATTCCAGTTTGGGATCCACATTCCACGGCCTCTGCTCTCACTGCCATGAAACAGTAAATACCCAAGAGGGGATGAGAGTGTGGTCGGAGGGGCCATGAGCTTAAAACTTCTCCCAGTTACGCCAGAATGCTGCTTGCCCTCTCCTGACTATATAGAGGTGACAGCGTGACGTGATGTCCTCCCTGACGGGCAGATGGGATGTGGGCTCTTGAGTCCCTACGTTTCAACCTCTGCAAGCTTCTAACTCCTTAACAATTGACACAGGAAAGAGGAATAGTTAATTCCAGTTCAGGTGACTGACAGGGGTTCTTGGAATCGATGTGTAAGCTCAGTCATGTGTGATCAGTGTTGTGAGCCCACGCACAGGTGTGGTGAGAAGGAGAGGTGCCAACAGGAGGTCTTAGAGGACAGTGCGTGGGGACAGGGCATGGGGACAGGGTGGGGAGCCGGGGGAGGGAAGCCCACAGAGAGCAGTCAGAGGGACACACGGAGCAGGACCAATTTGTTGGGCCAGAGGGACACAGAAGGAGAAGAGGCAGGGAGGATACGGCCAAGGTCAGACGGATGTTTAAAATTCGAGCCTAGCAAACTCATGGTGCTGCCTTTTATTATGCCCCAAATTTGTATTGTTGTTGTATTAACCAATCAACAGGCTAGGGACGTCCCCACAAAAGGGTCAATGGCTCTTTTATAAAAACCTGCGTGATGTGACTCGCTTCCCTCTAACAATAATGACAGGTCTAAGGAGTTGACGTTGGATAAGGGACTTGGGCGTTGACCTGAAAGGCTACCCACAGGTAACGCTTAGCTGTAGAAGGCAGAAAATCTCAGTGATTCCACCACGCTTTAAACGCGTTGTTTATCCATAAGATGTCCACCCCCGTCTGTGTTAAGTTCACCTACACGAAGTGACCAGCTACCAATTTATGAAAACATGATTATTCTCTTTTATCCTGATTGGGGAGGAAGCAGAAACATTCCACAAATGGCAGGCTTAACCCCTGAGTGGGCTCGTTGAGTAAATTATGAATGCTCTTTATAAGTTAGCAGAAGTAGCAGTAGACATAGTCACGGTCCCTAAACTAGATATAAAATAAGATGCGTTCTCGGAGATGGGGAGGGGCTTTGTCTCTCCTCTTTGTGTTGAATCTCCAAGTCCTCAAATGTTCGCCAGACACAACGGACACTTGATAAGAATTTACTGGACAGACGAGGGAATCTTAACACAGTTGACCCACCCACGGTAATTAAACTGTTCATATCCTACCCCAGTCGTGTGTCAGGAAATTGGGGGCTCATGTCGCTTTGGGGGGGTATACTCGTGACCACACATGACCCAGCCTTCAGGACCCAGGGGCAGTTCCGAGGCTGGACAGTAGTTCACAGGACACACAGAAATGCTTATCTCCCCACTCGAATTGGTTTCAAAACCATGGATGCTCCCATATTTAAATTTTAAATGACTTAGAAATCATAAGGAAACTTAGAGGAAACATCACATGAGAATTGCTTTCAGAATTATTTGAATTACAAATGAGGATATTTGTGACTTCAGAAGGAGGCAGCTGTGGAATTAATGGTCTAGGATGAAATGAGTTGGCATAAACTTCAGGAATGTAGTCAATTGGACTCCTGTCTCTATTTCTTCTAAAATTCCTTCTTGCTCTGCCTTACCATATTTGTCAGTAAACCAATCAACATGGCTTATATATTGGCAAATTGTGCCAATAACATCACTGTACTAGTTTATGTGATCGATAGCCTGATATGAAGTTACCACTAGATATCTGAGTTCTGGGAAAAAAATCTTAACTGGTAGAAAAATGGTGACTTTTTACCTTGAAATGAAAATAAAAATGTTATTATTTTTATTAAAAATCAGAATTTCACAGTCCAGAACTTTGTAGACTGAAAAAACTCAGAAGCACGTGTATAGCCTGAGTTCAGTATCTCAGAGCTTATGTCAGAAAGGCTGTTCTGATTTCAGAAGAAAAAAAGAAATGCAGTGTTTTTCAGGTACCTTGCATTCCTTTTTAG
Organism: Saccopteryx bilineata; assembly: GCF_036850765.1. Lineage (NCBI taxonomy): Eukaryota > Metazoa > Chordata > Mammalia > Chiroptera > Emballonuridae > Saccopteryx > Saccopteryx bilineata. The sequence goes on along the minus strand of NC_089490.1, from coordinate 239,782,835 downwards.
ATTAAATGCCGATTGATAAATACAAAAGCTTTGTAGATTCACAGTGAGTGTTTTGAGAGGCTTACTGTTGAAAGGCTGACAACTAATTATAAAAGCTTGCCTGGGCTGATCAATTACTCAGATCAACCTTAGGTGCCTGTTTTATACATAAACGTGGGAATTATGTCTCCCTGAAGCAATGTCCTAACACCACGAGTCTAAAACATTCTCAATGTGAGCTGTGAAAGCATAGCATCTTAATACATTATTAAAACCCCTTCCAAATCATAAATTGACTTTTCTGTGTACATTAGACACATCAAAGACATGGTTTTTCTTGTTTGTTTGTTTCCCAATCAAATTCCTAGTCTCACGCTCTTTGATATATTTTTCTTCTTTTTTTTTTTACAGTGACAAATGTGAAACAAATAATTAACTAATACAAAGTCCCCTGGTGCTGACCATCTACGGTGACGTTGTCATAGCAACAACTGCAGAATCATTACTTGTTCTTCAGGGAACTTTTAGACTGTGTACATAAATATGATTATGATTTCCAGAATGCAAAACATGTCCGTCTTCTTGAAAAAAAAAAGTGCGATATTTGTTGACAAGTTCTGTTTTCAGCATCTTTCCTGTAACCCAGAGATTTTTCCTAGACTAGGAATAACAAAAATGTCCTTTCACAAGCACGCTTTTGGGGAGCAGCCGCCCATCAGAGATGGGCTGTTCCTCTCTCCAGTGAGCTCTCTCTGTCTCTGTCTCTCTCTTTCTCTTCCTCTGGCCTTTAGGAGAAAAGAAGGCTCTCAGACAGAGTCAAACCGCAGGCAAACCAGAAGACACCTGCTGACAAAGAGTGACGAATCCCACCGGCACGTGGTGACCTCCAGTTAGCCAAGATTTAATTAAGGGCATAATTAAGTCAGTGGAATAGAACACTAATGAGTGTTTCTCCCCCCCCCCCCTTTTTTAATATGGGTAATTACATGTACAAATACAAAGTGTGGCGGGGACCTAAATATGTCATTAAAACGAATGGTGCAGAATAGCAGAGGGGCATATGAATACCTCCTCATCTGTGGCTGGTAAAGGAAAAAAAAAGTTGAACGTGTCTCAGGTTGAATAATATGCAGGCAAGTTTATGTGGGCTTTCACGCTGGGGAGCATTTGTTATTCTAATTTCGCAACAATTAGCGACTCTGAGGATGGAGATCCCATTTCCAAAGCATTGAGATCCCCGGTTCAGTGGGCTTTGAAGTCTTTCTGCCCTCCACGTCTGTCCAACAGCAAATGAGCGAGGGGAGGCTGTTTGCGAGCATCTGGCTTCCCAGGGATCAGCTTAGGGAGGTGTCTATCTGAGCTGGGACTTGGGACAGATGTGGAGGCCTGGGCTCCCTACTAATTTGGCAGAGCTTCCCGTGGGCGCTGTCCTTTGATTTGAGCCAGGCTTTAGGCGGCGACACAGCCCCCAGGACTGTCTGCTGCTGACGGGAAATACCGTAGAGCGAGGGTCTAGATGACTAACATGAAGCTGGTGACTTTGCAAACGTGAGAATGAGGCATCTGGGTCATGGGCCAAATAAAATAAAACAAAATAAAAGACTCTAACAACCACAGATATTCTGCGATTGAGAAGCATGCCTATGTGATGAGGACCCACCCTGCTGTTGGGGTTGTTGTAGCTCTGGTCCCCCTAACGGGTGGGGTGGGAGTGAGGGGGTACTGGACATGGTCAGCAGCCTTTCCATCCATTTGTCCTCGCAACAAGTGGGAGAGCGGATCCTCCTCATGGTGGACACGTGACATGCAACTCACTGTATAATTAGTGATTCTGACGCTTTCCTTTCAAAAATAAAAAAGGCGTTAGATTTTCCCCCTGCAGGTGCTAAACACATCTCCGCAGTCCTTGGCAGTATTCCAGAGGAAAAAGGAAGAACATCTTTGTAATCTCATATATCACATATTATCCACACGTTGTGAACCATTCTGGCAGATGGCTGGAAACCAAGTCTGTCCCCGGAGGGCTGGGCTTGATGGGTCTGAATAAAGACAGGGACATAGGTGCCTTGGAAAGGGTCTGTGACTGAATGTATTTGGTAAGTGGGCGGCACGGGGTGCCTGTCTCTCATTCAGAAATGAAACTCCGGTTGGCCCTCATCTAGGGTCTGGTTGGTTGCCCAATATAGATGTCTTAGCCATCCCAGTGCACCTGGGGTGAGTGTGGGAAGTGTGTCCAGGTGTAGAATGTGCTTTGGACAAAGTCAGGTGGGATACAAAGTGTTCACAGACCGAATCTTGACATCTTACACGGTGGTGTGAGTGGTCACCAAATGCTAAGGATCTCGGGACTCAAAAAAACTGGAAATAAAATGCACCTTTTTTTTGTTTGGATGGCGTGTTTGCAGAGCCTGTGTTCCCTCTGTGCTGGCTTTAAAAATCAGCATGACCCCTCTGACAAGGCTAATGTCCGTCATTGGGAATGATACGGTCCAGGTTTCATATGTACATAACTCAAACCGGAGTTAATAAAATGAAGTGACCGGCCTTTCGGGTCACTTCACCAATGAAGGCATAGCAGAACTCTTTGTATTTTAATGAGTAGTATATATGAAATTTTTGGACATTAGGAGGCAGGGCTAGGGGCTTGAAGTGTCTTCGATGTCATATGGCTTTGTAGAGGCCACGTGAGGTTAACTCCAGAGGCTCATGCCACTGATCTAGGGACCAGTTGAATGCCTTTGTCACATTGGAACCATCAGACTTTTTTTTTTTGTAGCATTGCCCAGCGGTTGTGGGAAATCCATATTTGGTCTCTGTGTAAAAGCATCTTTTTCCAACTGTCTCTTCATTGTCCCCCTCCACCCCCCGCACATCCCCAAATCACTCCAAAGCCATTCGTTAAAAGCGTCGGGGGAGTGCAAACACAGTTATGAAGTCAGACCTATTTGGCAGTGGTCACCCTCCGTGTGAGCAACTTTAGAAACCTGCGTGCCGCCGCTGCACAGACCTCCCGTCACCAGACCGATACTCGTGTGTCTGATCCCCAACATGCTTCTCCGCCCCTCCTGTGGGGCAAGGCCACCCTGATCGAGTCATGTGCGAATGAATAGAGGTGTCTCTCTCTCTCTCTCTCTCTCTCTCTCTCTCTCTCTCTCACACACACACACACACACACACACACACACACACCCTGCGTCCTCCACATTCCCCCACCCCGCCTCCCCGGTTCAAAAGGAGAATAGCTAAAACAGCAGCCACAGAAACCCCGCTGGCCGCCAACACGCCTGCACATGCCCCATCCTTAAAGGCTGGTGAAAGGTTGGAGAGCTCAGCAAAAATTTTATGTACAGGGAGCGGACCCAAGGAAAACTCACACGCCATAACCAATTGTGGACAGAGGGTCATCTATCAGCAGACAAACGCAGGAACTCCAGAATGTCTCCCCTCAAATGAAATAATATATCTTTGAAAGCCAATGCCCGTTTCAGCCCCGAGGCCCATATATCAAGCCTGAGAGGCTGGTGCGATGGCTGCAGGACCATTAACCTTCCACCTGTTCCCCTTGTCCTTCAGGATGAGACCCTGCCCTTGGTATTACTCCTTTCCCTTGTTCATCTTCCGACAGAGTGTAAATGTGAAGTTGTGGGCCTGGGAAATAATTCAAAGGCAATGGACCAGGGGCACGGTGACAAATCTCTGCCACGGGCACTGTGACTTATGCAGGCAGTTTGTCACACATGAGCCAGGTGACCTCTGTGACATAACAGAGAAAAATGCTGCCAGAGATCAAAGATGGGCTCCAGAGGCTCTGGGACTCTCTGCTCTGCAGACCTGGAGCCGGGCGGCTGGCCTCCTCAGGACACCCCCTCCTTCTTCCAAGAACATCTGTGTGCTCGGAACATGGGAAAAGCAGGCAGGGGCTTCCTAATTAAAATCATTTCTGACAAAAATGGGGACGGGGTGGGGGGGGTGTTTTCCCATAACACCGGGATTCAAATTTCTGTTTTCTCCCTATGACCTTAGGCTTGCTGTGCATACTGGGGACAGGCACCATAAATCGACCACGACCCTCATCCACAGAAATAAATAGAACTCGGAAAATAGGAAAATGGAGCCCGTGGAGACGTTTGTCAGGGCGAGGGCTGAAAAAGCTCCAGTTTCGAGAGGCAGAAAGTTGTGTGAAAGCATGTCAGAGTGTGGGTGAAAACCTCTGCTCCTGTCAGCCACGATCGCCCCGTTAGAATGAAATAAAAAACGTGGTCCATTTGATGTTTTGTGTTTTTTTTGAGACTTAATACGATTCACAAAAATGAATTATGCATGTTTCGTTATACCATATGCGCAGGAAAAATTGATGATGACTAAAGGTCAAGATTGGGTACGGGCAAGTCCGAAATCCAAGGCTTTCTTCCAATGGTATGAGAATTGGGAAACTGTGGGTTTACCTAGGAATGGCTTAAAACAAACAAACAAACAAACAAAGGTATAGCGGGAGGAAATGACCAGTTTAAACAGTCTTAAATCTGAGCTAGGATTAATTTCTAGTTTGTATTTACGATTTAAACGCCAATTCCCTTTGGTCATCGTGTGAACACCAGGACTCAGGGTTGGGTCCAGAAAGTGAACAAGGCTTGAACTAGTCCTCCCTGGGCCCATGATCTCTCTGACAGGGGCATTTACATTTAATTTCAACTTTTTCATAAATTAAATACCGCCCTGCCACCACCACCACCACCTCCACCACCTCCAGACTTGGTTCATTGGCTGACAGGTGCAAGCATCCCTTCATTTATTCATTTCCTTTCCCAAAGCAAGGATTCTCGCTGGGACAGGGGCACACTTGTGGCCCTGCACCCTAGTTGTGCGCACACAGTCTCCCTTTCATGTGCATGCTGGCCTTCAGTTGGCCAGTTTGTGTGTCTCCCTCCTTCCAGCACACTGGCACCAACGTGTAATTTCCAACAAGTGAGAATGTTGGGAAATAAATATAATCAACTTAAAAAGAAAATAACTAAGAGTGTTCTGGTGCCGAAGTGGAGTCATTTAAAAATGCCTGCTTTCTGCTTCCCAGAAACGTGAGGATTCCAACCTCCTTTGATAGATGTGGGTTCTTAGCCCGGGACACCCCAGGGCTGCCTGTGAATGCACTCATTTGCACATTTCCCTGGGAGGAGGACTCTCTTTCATCGGGTGCTCCAAGGTGTTTTCAGTTAGAGGAACCCCTCACGGTGACGGCCACAAAAACAGAATTTGAGGTCCTAGAAGTTATCACCAAATGAGAGTCAAAAACCATCCGAGCCTTAAAAGGGTCCTAGAGGTGGCTGCGGCCTGACCTTGCATCTTCCAGAGTCATAGAAGGTGGAGCAAGAGGGTGCATGCTACCACGGCTAATTCAGGGAATAGTTCCCGCAATGGGACCCCAGCCTCTTTCTTCCTCACCCCAGTTGCCTCCACTGCACCGGGTGCCAATCCACCCCCCTCAAACCTCAAGCTGTTGTTAAGAAGTCAGATTTTGTTTCGTTCCTTAGAGTAATTTTCCTGTGATATAGAAAACCTTAGCATAAGAAATATCTTACATATTTAAAAGACCACGTTTCCTAATGATGGCCTTTAGGCATCTGGTGTCATGAAGCAACATTCAGACTTTTCTTTGTGGACTAACATCTGTTTCTGTAACAATGGCATTAAAGGGAGGGAGTGTGCCTTAACTTGTGTTAGGTGTTCTTCTTGAAGGAGAGGGTATAGGTGCGCCATGTGACCTGGGGCTGAAGGAGAGGGTATAGGTGCGCCATGTGACCTGGGGCTGAAGGAGAGGGTATAGGTGCGCCATGTGACCTGGGGCTGAAGGAGAGGGTATAGGTGCGCCATGTGACCTGGGGCTGAAGGAGAGGGTATAGGTGCGCCATGTGACCTGGGGCTGAAGGAGAGGGTATAGGTGCGCCATGTGACCTGGGGCTGAAGGAGAGGGTATAGGTGCGCCATGTGACCTGGGGCTGAAGGAGAGGGTATAGGTGCGCCATGTGACCTGGGGCTGTGGCAGGTGCCTGGGGTGTCTAATGTAGAGGTAGCCCTGTTGACCTTGTTTTCTTGTAAGCACAATTTAAGCTTCTCTGTAAATTAATATTGAATTGGCTCAGATAAAGCCTCTCTCTCTCTCTCTGTCTGTCTGTCTCTCTCTCTCTCACTAAGTGCCAGTTAGGGGCTGCCCCTTTGCTGCCGTCATGAACATTTCAAGATCACGCAATGCCGCGTGATCAAGAAACATGTTTCTACTTCGTGTCTGATTATTCTGAATTCTCTATTCACATTACCAACCAAACTGAACCAAACAACAACAAAATAATAACTGAGTTAGTAACAAAAATGCTATGCAGGACGCATCATTCATCTCTCTGAATTCTCAGGTGCCATAAGACCTTTCATATTTCCAGTAAACCACGTAAAATACTCTCTTCTTTTCGAAGGAAATGCTGGAGCCCCCCCCCCAATGGAAAAGATACTGAAATCATAAGTTAGCCTAATGTTCTGTGATTTAAAACAAATAAAATATGGTTAGCCTGCAGCCAAAAAAAAAATAAAAAATTCCTGGGCATGAATCACTGCTTACATTCCTTTCCATCCACAAACAATTTTGTTGGGGGAAGTTGCCACATACTATCGACAGTGACAACAAATGGCATTGTCCTGCGGACATCTGTTTCCGACTCCCACACTGATACTGCGGGCGCGCACCGAGCGGCGAGCCGGTCCTCACAAGTCGCTGAGCCACAAAGGAACTGGAAGTCACTGTACGCGGATTTTATTATTGGAACACAGGAAAGCTTTATCATCATGCTGGGAAGTGCTGCATCTTTTGAAATCTCAGAACGGGGGTTGTGTTAGCACATTAAATGCACGTGGGAAGGCTACTTCTGAAGGAAAAGGGGACACTCCCCCCCCCAAATTAATAAAAATAGTTTATTGTCTATCTGTCCTTGGGTTTAGGTCCCCCACTCATCTTCATCTGACGTCCTCACCCACCCTTGGCAGAAAACTAGTTTGCTCTTTAAAGAGGCTATTGAGTTTCTTGTTCAAATGGAAAGGGCTAGTAAGTACCAAAGTCGTTCTAAGCCAAACATGACAAATAAACACTATTGTTTCTTAAAAAAAACAAACCCAGGAGAGCTTCTATATCCACTTGTGTGTGTGTTTCCCTAAATTCAAACAACCAGGCTCATATTTTCTGAAGACCTGGCACTGGTGAGCTCACAGCCTCATGACGACAACATTCCCACCTGGGTCTGGAACGGTAAAAGGAAAAACACAGGGAGATGCCTGGAGACAAGCCCCTGGGATGGGACAGCTGGGGGGAGGTGGCCACAGAACACGCAGGGACTCCCGCCCCTGCCCTTGGACCTGGGCTCTATTAATAAATCAATGACCCTGAAGGTATCCGAGGGGGGTGTGTGCTTTCTGCTCTCTGTCAGACCTCTGTGAGTGTGTGGTGTTTCCTTCCAACAAAAGCAACAATGCAAGTGGAAGGTGTTCACAGAAGTTTCTGAATCGATGGCCTCTCAGATTGCTTGCCCCCTGTAAACTAATTTGCGTGCTGCCGAAGCCAGGAGGCTTCTTCCCTTATTTTGCGGTTTCAGATGGCATCACTTATATTGATGGAGGTGCCAGGTGGTGTGTGTGTGTGTGTGTGTGTGTGTGTGTGTGTGTGTGTGTGTATGCACGCACTCACATACACTCAGTGTTTGACTTGCCTGTGTTGTTTAAATGTTTTTAAAAAGATGCTGGGACCTAGGGTCTGACATGTTGTTTACCTTGTTCAACACTGCTTGGAGGAGGCACTCTAGAATGTCCCGAATAAATCATGAAATGAAATAATCACAGAGCTGTCTGGCTGAACATGGGAAAGAATAAAAATTCTACTGGAGAGAACTCCGGACCCTATTTGGTCTAGAAGATGATCTCTTGTATTGGATCAGATCACACGTATGGTTGGTGAAGAAGTAATTGATGTTTTTTAAAAAAAGATGATGTGCTTCTTACTAAGGTTCAAATCTTTACGATTTCATATCTTGAAAAAATCACCAAAACACATGACTACTTAAAAAATAATTAGTATTACTACTGCTTCTAGGGAAATATAGACAAATATTTTGGGGGAGGTAGAGTTATTATTATTATTTTTTCATTATTTCATTCTGGTCTATCCTGGTTAAAACCAACCAAACAGAAACACCTGAGATGAATAGTTCTCTCACTTTTAACTACAGTTTTAAAATCAGTTTTCAAATGACTGCACTCCTGATGGTTATCAAAAAGGAGAAAAGAATTCACACAGAGACCATCAGAAATGGGAAGCTGTGTAAGAGCCATGTACCTGAGCCCTTCTGTTATTAGAATCTTGTCCTGTGTGTTATTAGGACAACAGCAGTCTGTGGGTAGATCATCTGCTGTTCTGCTAACTCACTTCCCCCTGTTACCGGCCCCTCACGAGGGCCTCAGACATGAGTGGGACACAGGCATTTTCATCCCTTGTTTAACTGGAAGCATCCTCCAAGACTGACTGGATTCGAAAGGAACCGTCTCTAGCCCCCTCGCCCTCCTGTCCCTTCTCTATAGACAGAGTAGCTCAGCCTTGGGTTCTGATTCTAACACCAGGTATCATTCCTAGTGAATTGTAACAATGTGTTCACCAGTCTGTCACCCCTGGTATTTTTATTTACTTTGTATCCCTATTGCATGGGTGTGTGTGTGTGTGTGTGTGTCTGTGTGTTTATTGACTTTGTATCCCTACTGCTCAGCAGTGTGCCTGCAACATTGGAGGCAGCTGCATTCATTCTATGTTTGCTGCATTCATTCATCCACCAGGAAAATGTGCTCAGGGACCTACCTCTACGAAGCTCTGCCCCATGTCCCAGAGCTCCCTGGCAGCTAAGGTGAAAAGAGGGCCTGACAATGCCTGGTCCAGCGTGGGCCAGCACACGCCACACCCCCTTCCTCCATCAGCTGTACTCATGGATCCTCCCCCGGGACGGGGCATGCAATCTGTAATAACCAAATAAGCTCACAACAGGGAGAGGCACCATCCATGCTGCTGACTTTCGGGAGGAAGCGCAGATAAAATTCTTCATCACACCTCGCTCACCCAGAGGAAGCCTTGGCCTGCCAGCTCTGCAAACAGGCCAGTAAAAGAATTTCCTTGGCAAACAGACGGCGTGGAAATGTCCTTTTTAAAAACCCATTAACCCCTAAATGCATGAGCTTGCGAGAAACATTTCCTATTCCGTGGAGTACAAGGCTCACCAAGGCGCTCTTGCCCTTCTATTTCTGGAATCTTCTTTTGTTCACTCAGGCTAATAATAGTGGTGGAGCTGGGTGGGGGTGGGGGGTGGGGGAAGAGAGGGGTCATTTATAGTCCCCAGAGCAGCATGACTCTGTGAGCACTTGATTCATTTATATTTCCTGTGTTTTGTGTTACCTTACCTTTTCGGTAATTAAATGTGTTCCTCCCAGAATTAATTTAGCAACAAATCACCTGTAAATAGATTTGCTTTTAATATAGGAAAGCCTATATTTAGACTCAATACAATATTTTACTCCCATTTCCGATGCACTAAAAACAGATTTCCACGGGGGTGGGGGGGTATATACCGTGTTTTTTTCCCAAATGTTCGACGAAACATTGGTTGACCTTTAGATGTTTTGATTAAAGGCATCTCACTTTCTGGGGGAATATCATGTATTCTCAGGTCACTCAAATTTTGTCTTTGAACAAATGGAAGCAAAATTGCCCTTATGCCTAATCTACGAGGAATCTGTTAGTCAACAGACTGTAAGTTAAAAATAGATTGGCTTGCTATATAATATGGTTAGAAAATATAATATGTGAACATACCTCCTCTTCAGCCCCCTCAAATCACTGGCTGGAATACACATGCCCACAAATGGTCGCACCTAGGAATCCCCTGTGAGGCCAGTGAGCTTTCTGATAGGAGAGGCTCCCAAACGCAGAGAGATCCATTCTGCTACATTTATGCCAGCTACTTCTTGGCCTCGATTTTTGACAGGTGAGTTAGACCCTACCCCTTTCTAAGTATTTCTGTGTACAGACAATCACTCAGAGATAAGTCAACGTCTCCCCCAAATATCTAAGACAACACACAAAAATGCACCTCTGTTCCCCAGTGCCCCACCTCCACGGAACCCCTCATTACTGGGCTTGAACTGTTCTTAATCACAAAGCCAAGGTAGTCTGTGCATTGACTTCATCTATTTTCTTTTTCCTGATGTTTATAAAGATGTGCTATACGTGTCAGGCCTGGCTCTGTCTCAATGGTTGAGGCACTGAGTAACACAGGTGGCCCAGGAGTTCTGTGGTCTCACTGAACATCAGTCCTGCTTTTCATCCCGGCCTCAGAATCCCAGATGATGGAGATAATTAGTTTCCTTTTTCTGTGTGTGTCTAAAAGTCTACAGAGAAGAAATCGTCAGCCGTTAATTAGAGCATTCAATCTCAAACGCTCTCTTTTAATAAAAAATACATTTTCCTCCTCTGCCCTCACACAGATCGAACTGAGAGAGTCAGGAAAAGTGGGAGCAATGATACATAAACATTATTCACCACTCCCAGTCCCAGGGATCACGGAATGGCTCCCCATGCCCTGCACATAGAGGCGAAGCAACAATGGGTTCGGGACACCGTTGCTTGGTGTCATTTTCAACATGTTTTTTTTTAACCTTCTGTTTTGTTTTGACCAAGGAAAGCTAAACAAACAGTCCTGACCTCCGAACCGTTCTTGGGCGACTACCTTTGTGCAGTGGACTGCTCTCAAAGGCAACTGAGTAGTGAGAATTTAGGATTTCCCCACCTCCCGATGTGGAGTGAGGTGGGGCTCAAAGCCATGGGAGGGTCACAACAGGAAAAGCACAACTAGACATCGTTTCCTCACTTGGATAGGCTCATGTTGTTTTGGTTAAAAATGTACAAAAGAGAAGACATCTTTTTGCAGTCCCTTCTACCGAGAGCTTCCCGAAGGGGTCTCAGCTCCAAGGTCTGCCAAGCTGGGGTCAATCTCAGCTGTCAGAGACCGCTGGACTTGAGGTGATGAGTGAGCCGGCAAGAAGGTGTTTCAACCCCAAGGATACAAGACAAAATAATATTGGTGCTCCCCCCTGCCCTCAATGCCTGGAAGTAGGGCACTTAGTAGTGGGAGACTGAGGCCTCTGGGAATAGGGGGATTTAAGAATTATCATAGATAAAACACTCATTATTAGCAGAGCTATCGATTCTGGTGTGCAGGACATAGTCATGCTCCTCTATAATTTTGTAGGTAAATCCCTGGATTTGTTTTGTAATCCGGACGCCGCCCATAGCTCTGGGCGGCAAGGAGAGGCGCGTTGGAAAAGCTATAGTTTGGATATCCTGTGCGGCCATAGAAAAAATAAATAAAGTGGGAAAAGTTCTTAAAAGAGCAACAAAGATAACTACAGGATAGGAGAGACAGCTTAGAAGGACTATTTAAAATAACTAGCAATTATATCCTCATAAAAAGGACTAGGGAGGAAAGAAAGAAAAGAACTCTATGTCCACGTGCTGCCTCAAACTCTGGTCCAAATTCTTCTACAGAATCAATATGGAAGTAAGAAAAATACATTTAAAAGTATAATTTGACCTGTTTTTAAACCTAGGGGTTCAAAGTTCTCTTCTACCTTCAGCTCAGAGCCAATGGGAATGTCATGGGCGACCAGCACCAAATGCTCTTCGCCATGAATTTCCCGTGCGCCGTCCAAATGAATTTGCAATCCAGTCGGAACCAGACTCCTCAGTCTTCATTACTCAGGTCTGTTGGGATCCCTTCGTGACAGAATATTTCTGGGTTTTCAGGTAGCAGAGTCTACAGCTCAACAGCCAACGATACGTGCGAGGTGTAGGCAACGTGTGGAGTTGCCTCGCATTCCGTGGGCATATACAGACCTGCGCCCTGGAAGGAAGGATTTAAGTGGCATAGGAAAGGATGGCTGGACCCCTTCCACTCTGAAATAGGTGGCTGGGGGCGTGAGGAGAATCCTGGCCTTTGAGAAGAGCTTCAGTTTTTACCCACACAGGGTCGTTTAGCTGTGTTCTCTTGAATAAAAGTGGGGGGTCAGGGTCAATCAGTGGTTCCTAAAGGGGGGTGCATCTGATAGCCAGTTCAGACAACTGGGTCCACCTCTTCAGGGAGCTTTTTAGGAAATCTGTAGGCCTTGCTCCTGAAGACTCTGGTTCCTATTCTCAGTGGCTCCAGCCAAAAGCTGTTTTACTTGTCTCATCTTTTTTATCTGTTTTTTTTGCAAATTTTCTTTCACCATCTCCACTGGTCAAGTCTTAGTCTAAGCCACCATGCTCTCAGTCTAGCCTACTCTAACCCCTACTACTCTTTCCTGCTTCCTTTCAACCACTTCCTGCCCAGAACCAGGGAAACGTTTCTTATCATGAGAATCTGACAATGTCACCCCGCTGTGTAAAACCCTCCTCTGACTTCCTGGGCCAAGCAGAATAAACCCCAAGCCTGGACCTGGTCAAGCTCTCAGACCTGACCAGGAGCTGCATGTCCCCAGTCACTGATCTCTGTGCATACCAGCTGTCCTCAGTCTCCTGGAAGTACCAGGCTATTGTCCACCCCAGTGCCTTTGCACCTGCCGTGCCTTAGCACCCAGTATCTCAGATTCAGCAAGGCTGGTTCTTGCCTGCTGTCTAGAGTTCGGGTCAGGTGTCAACTCTTCACATCCGTCCTTTGTGAACCCCTCTAACTCTGTGTCCCCCCACCCCGTAACTGACTCACTCTTGGTATTATGGTATTATCATCTATGTTTCCCTCCCACTGGAATGTGAGCCCCAATGAAAGTGGGTCCCTTGTCAATCTCAGTCACAAAAGTATCCCCTGATCTAGATTGGCACTTGACATAGTGAGCATTTAATGAACATATGTGGAGTGACTGGATGAATGATTTGTCAGGTCGGAGGTGAAGCTTGGGGACAAATCACTGGGAAAGCTGAAATGTGGTCACTCTACATGCACTGAGCTAGACACCCCTACCCCCGCCCACATGTGCATAATTTAAAAACCTGCTTGGTTCCATTGAGTCAGTGACAATGAGATAAATGGCAATAGGGTTCGTCTGAGATGAAAACAAAACAACTCTTTAGGGTCAAAAAGTATGTCATACCCAAGACATCTGAAAACATGATGTTTGTTTAAATTGAACATGAAACCAGAACCAAGACCTCAAAAACATTCCAGTCACCAATAACTGGTGTTCACCCAGGAGGCAGAGTCCCACTGGAAAGACCTAAGTGAAATAATCAACTGTATAAAAGTTACAATGCTGTGCCTTTTTTGCAAGGACAACCAACTTAAGTAGTGTAAACGGAAATGACCTTTCAGCTAACTGTTGGGAAAAAAAGGACAATCAAGACCCAGGCTGAACACACAATACGGTGTACGGAGATGTGATGTAGAGTTGGGCACCTGCAACCTGTATAATTATGCCAACCAGTGTCACCCCAATCAAACCAATTAATAATAATAAAAAAATGAAAAGCTATAGCCAAACCAAAGCCATGCAGTAACACGGTGGGCACATGTCCGACCATCATGATGGTATATTTCCATTGGTCTCCTGTCCTTAACTTTCCTCAGCCTGAGTGAAAGCACACATAACCACCTTGCTTATGTCAGAGACCATGCTCACTTGCCCATGTTAGCTCTTCCCACCTCCACGCATGCTCACCCTTGCAGCCACAGAAGTTACTCAGTTCTCCTGAAGTCCAACGCCAATACATCTGTGTTTTTCCACAAGCCCTTCTCTGCTAGGATTGCTTCCCTGCCCCCTTGCTCCCACCTGCTCAACCTGGCCCACAACCCTGCTCATTCCCCAGGACCCCCTATTGCCATTATGCCTCCTTTCCTGATCACACTGTCCCCTGTTCGGGGGCTGGTGCCCCCAGTGGGCTTACACAGTATTCTGGGTAAACCTCTGTTCTAGCCACATTATTAGTCTAAAGTCCTATTTCCCAGGCAGTGGCTTGCTGTCTAGGAGAATTAAATTGTGGTTTTCAGTCCAAATGGGATCTTAACCATTTGAGTGCCACGTATGGTTGGGATCTTGCGTGCCTGTCACGTGTGCCAGTGCCCAAGTCATTTAGGGCCGCATCCCACCAGGAAGTTTGACCTCGTAGAGGAAGTTCTCAGGAGGACCTCACTTGCCCGGGTCAACACTGCTTTTGTCTTAATCCCCGGAATTCAGCACAGGGATTGACATATAGTAGGAGCTCCAATGCTGGATGAAGGCCCCGGTAAAAAGTGAATTAATGAATAAACAAACACTGAATCTGGCCTGAGGCAAGGTCACAGCTCATCCTTTACACTCGAGATGTCTTAGGGACACTGGAGGGTGGGACTCAGCTCTAAAGAAAAATGCTGGCCCTGGCTGGTTGGCTCAGTGGTAGAGTGTTGCCTGACGTGTGGAGGTCCTGGGTTTGATTTCTGGTCAGGAAACACAGAAGAAGTGACCATCTGCTTCTTCCTCTCTCCCCCTCTCACTTCTCTCTCCCTCTCCTGCAGCCATGGCTCGATTGGAGCAAGTTGGCCCCAGGAGATGAGGATGGCTCCATAGCCTCCGCCTCAGGTGCTAAGAAGAGCTTGGTTGCTGAGCAATGGAGCAACACCCAGATAGGCAGAGCATTGCCCCCTAGTGGGCTTGCCAGGTGGATCACTGTCAGTGTGCATGTGGGAGTCTGTCTCTGCCTCCCCTCCTCTCAATGAATAAAAAAAGAAAAAAAAGGAACACACCACATCTGGTCAAATGTCATATCTGGCATGATGTGTTTTGATTCTTCTGAAAACCTAAACTCTTCACTGGACCCACCAAACAGATGACTGGAATGAGGTGACATGTTTGAGGTGGCAACATTTCGTCATTAAAACCGGAGACGTCACTCTCTGTGGTCCCAACACCTCCGAAAACACTCACAGCCTCTCCTTCCCTGACTCCCGGGGACAGATGCCTAATGCATTTAAAGCAGGTTATCCCCCCGCCAAAGGGAGGGCCGTTGTTTTCCCTGCAAATATCAGACGTCACTTGGATGTCAACAGTCACACACATCACGTACCCAGGCATCTTCCCTCCTTCATTTACTTGCCAAACAGTTCCAGGAATTTTTTCTCTCCTCCTCCCAAGCTGGCACAAGAATCAATTAAACCAGGTAATCGTGTCTTCACTAGCAAACTCCACCATTCACAGGACAGGGGGTGGGGGTAGGGGGTAGGGGGTGAGGCCTCTGCATTTTCCACAGTCTAGCCATTCTCTCAATTCTGGTGTCAGATCCGTTATTGAAAGAACACCATGCGCGACGCCTTTCATCGGCCCCACAAGCACTGCATCTTGCTTAGAGACCATACGAGGGAAGTATAAGGCACTTCCCGCTATCTAATTACGTTTGATTAGCCAGTCAAAGGAACATAACAGCTTTTCATCACCCAGAGGAAGACTTCTGAAGAGTTCTGTTGCCAATACTCCTGCACAAACCCTCGGCCGCATCGTTATCTCACAAGGGGAAATGTAATATTTAGTATGTTCTTTTTTTCGCTAATTAGGCGATAAGCAAAGCCTCTTATTCATCACAACTTTAGATCAGAAAATAAAAATAAAAATAAAGCAATCAAGCAAGCAAGCACACTTGTGAGAATAGGATGTGTGTGGCAAAGAACATTTTGGGTGATTTCAGGCAGGATACCGTGGTCAAAATATAACAGCCGGCCTTAGAATGAACCAGCATTTCAGAGAATGCATGTCTGGAAACAACAGGATATGCACACAGAGCTCCATGGTGTGCACACAAGGTCGGCCCGGGGGGGAACACGCCAGGACCCAAGGCCTCTGCATGCGTGCATGCAGGTGATTTTCTAGCAAACGATGGCACGTGCCCATGCAAAATCAGCTACACAAATGAAGAAGTCATTTCAACCATCATGAGGACTTTCAGGTTACCAAGAAGGGGTATTTAATGTGGCTCAAAAACAGAGACAAGGCCCTGGCTGGTTGATTCAGTGGTAGAGCGTCGGCCCAGCATGTGGAAGTCCTGGGTTCAATTGCTGGTCAGGGTACACAGGAGAAGCACCCATCTGCTTTTCCACCCACACCCCTTCTCTCTCTCTCTCTCTCTCTCTCTCTCTCTTTCTCTTTCTCTCTTCCCCTCTTGCAGCCATGGCTTGAATGGTTTGAGAAAGTTGGACCTGGGCACTGAAGATGGCTCCATGGCTATCCTCAGATGCTAAAATAGCTCAGTTGCTGAGCAATGGAGCAGCAGCCCCAGATGGGCAGAGCATCAGCCGTAGCTGGGGCTTGCCAGGCGGATCCCAGTAGGGGGTACAAGTGGAAGGCTATCTCTCTGCCTCCCCACCTCTCCATAATAAAATAAATAAAATAAAATAATAAAACAAAAACAGACAAGACAGACGTGTGTTGCCTTTACAGTGAATGAGTTGGTCTCCCTCACTTCAGTCTTTGATCCAACATGCCTCCAAGGTCTCCTGCATCTCACTCCCATAAAAATATGCTTTTAATTTAAATGAAATAACTACACTGATTTCCCAGGTGAACAGGTTATTTGGAAGTGTGGGAGGTAATTCATAGGAGGTTGTGCTGCCATGGACTTGAACACCAACACTCTCTACCACAGATAAAAAGCCAGTGATGTCCACATTCCCAAAACTTAAGACAGAGAGAAGACCCATGCTTTTATAGGGACTGGACAGAGGTGACATTCTTCCTTTGCAATGTTCTTACTGCACAATCAAGGGTGGACTTTAGAACTGTTGGCCGATCGTTCTACCTGCCGTGCAAAGAAAAACCAACTCCTCACAGCACTGGACATTGGATCAAGTTGGGTTGTCCAGTTAATCCTGAATGTTGTGCAAACATTCTAAAGGAGACATGTCTAAATGTCCAAGGAAGCCTGGTTGTCCTTTAGTTTTCTGGGAGGAAGAACAGCCACAGAGCCTCAGAGCACTGTGCACATCTCCCATGTGTGAAGACATGGACTCCGTTCTGGTAGGTTTCAAAACCATGGCGGATGAGCCTGACTTCCAAGGAGAAAGTTAACAATGAAGACAACATCGCTGACCATCATGGGGCCATGAGGAGAAGTGGCCACACAACTGGAGAGCTGTCCACTGTGCACTGATGCCCCGTGACCATTAGCAAATGAGAATTTTCACGTTGTCTGCGTGAGTCACATGGAGGCTTCACACACTCCCCCTGCCGAGCCTGCGGCCTCTGATCCCTGCTTGCTCTTGATTCTTGGAGCTGACCTGACACCGCCACAGAAAAGGCCATCATCTGGGTGTCACCAGGCATGCTGGACGGCCCAGACACATTCTCGCCACTGTCAGGGAGATGTCTTACACACACTCAAGATGTCTTAGGGACACTGGAGGGTGGGCTCTAAGGGAGTCTGTCTCGAGGGCCTCTCTGCCCACAACCGTTTCCCATGCCTTGTCTACTCATGCTCAGACCTACAAATTTCGGGCCGCCCTCCAAGCCCCGGCATACTTCACAGCGGGGGAAAATAGAGGTGCAGCTGAAAACAGGGAGGAGCAACCCTGGGGTCCCTGACACCCTGGGCCACAGGAAGGGAAGGAAGCAGCTGGGTGAGGAAAAAGAAAGGGAGTCTGCACAAACAGGGGATGTGGAGGTGGTGGGGAGTGGAGAAAATAAAGAAAACAAGACAGAGGGTCCGAGTGTCTTCAGAGGAGCCAGCCAGCTCAGGCCCCACACCCCTGGCTGCCTGAGCTTTGCCTGCTGTTGCTGAACACAGGGGAGCAGAGGAGCTGAGGTTTGAGTATCAGATGTTTTAGGGAGGCCCAGTGGCCAGCCCAGGTGACAGGCCCAGAGGAGGGAGTGTGCGTCTTTGCTCGTTCTTGAGATCGGGTGAGAGATGAATGTCTGTGATGCGAGGAGCTGCTTAAATGCCTACTCTCTGGGCAGCCATTGTGCAGATGGATGTGGAGCCCTCAGAGATTTGCACACTCTCCTTCCTGAGAGGCAGGGGAGTCGGTCAGGGCAAAGTCATCCTTCACGCACTCCGGGGAAGAAGAGGCCGACTTCTATGCCTCCCGGGTTCAGAGGGCAAAGTCCTTCAAAAGTGTGTTCATGGCTTTGGGTTTTTTAATCCTTTACTTGACTTTGTATGATGGTGGTTACCGTGCACAGATGGGGCCCTGGGGATCTCCATGCTCCCAATACTGAGGCACTCACATGGGCAGACTTCCCGTTCGGTCTGGGAGGGGGGGCTTGTGTGCCCTGACAGGTCGCAGCACACAGGCACATGCCTGCTTCTAAGGGACACGGTGACACAATGATTTTCCTGCTGATTCAGCAGGACCTGGTGGACAGAGCCTACCCAAGTGATCCCAGGTTGAGGACCATACTGCCTGCCCCCGTCAGCCTCATTCTGTGCCCCAGCCCCTCCAATTACAGCCAGTTTCACAAATTAAGGCTTAGAAGCTCTGAAGTCGCCTCTACCTCTCAGGAGGTAGAGGCTGTATGCACCTGCATACAGCACTGACCTCGTCCCATGGGAGTGTAGCTGTTATGTGTGGTTCCTACATGTCCTCCTCTGATTAAAAAAAACCAAAACTCTTATCTTTCTTTGGGCCAAACTGAAATAAACTGCTCTCTGCTGTTTATGGGTAACAGAGGGTTTTCGAGACCCATTGCAGAGTGGTTCTGGGTAGGCAGGGAGGAGGCTGACAACAGATACAGGGCTTGATGGACTTCCGCAGACATCCATGTCCCCTTTCTGTTTGGATGATAGCATCACTACCTACCAGCTGCGCAATGTGGGGCAAGTCAGTGAATGTCTCCCGGTCTTAGGACACGTTCTCCTGCCACCTGGGAAGGCTGATGCCCACCGCAGGGGGATGCGTTAGTATTAAATGAGATGGCAAGTGGAACGCGCTTAACAATTAATTGTCTGATGCATTGTGAGGGCTCAACCAATGGCCACTATTATTTTCACCCATTACCAGATCTCTGGAGTCCAGGGGAAAAGTTGGACATGTTTTCTGTTGCCCTAAACCCTCACTTATACAAGAAACTCCATGGCTTGGGGGTAGATCACACCCTGACATCCCCTCCCCCCATGTCTTTCTTTTCCTTCCATCTTTCTCACTCCTTCTCCTTAGACCTCAAACTGATCCAAGTGCTTTGGTTAATTTTGCTGGTACTGACACATTATTTGACCAAAAGGACTGATTTGGTTAAAACAAACAAACAAAAACTAGTTAGCAGATTTTTACTAATCGATTTACATGGTGTCTCTCCGTGGGCCAGTGCAGCCCTGAGCATAAAGCGGAACAGAAGGACGTGTGCCCTGAAGGGAACATGTCATTTGGTAGCAATGGTGCAAGTCCATTGCTCACGCTCTCTCACAGAAGGAGACCGACTGAGCTTACTGCACATGGCTGCCCTGTGGGGCAAACCGGAAAGCAACCCCAAAGCACCCAGCACTACAGCAGGGAAGGAGCGAGTGCCCAATCAAAGCACCCTCTCATCCTCTCCACCATCTGACCTCAAGCCGAGCAAGGGAAACGACTCTGTGTTCATATGGAGACACTCCACAGTGGCCAGGCCAGTTAAAACTCGGGGTTGTTGGGGCTGGCTGGCTAGTCCCAGGCTCTCCCCATGGTCCCAGGAGACCACGCATAGTTGACTAGGAACAGGAAGCTTATCAGTTGTGTGAGCAGCCAGCCCAGCGTGAAGCCGCGCTCATCGACCAACACTCCTGCCAAACAGCCCGGCCTCCCGGGGAGGACGCGTCCGCATGGAAGCAGCTAGCATGAAGCTGGGCCGACCTGGAGCTGCAGGAGGTGAGAGTCTAATGGAGTCTGCAGTTTGCAAAATCAAATAAAGCAAATAGAATACATCAGAGAAGGAGTCCGCAGTGTTTCCCCGTGCCTGGTGGACTTGCGTGCCATCGCTGTAGAGGATGGCATGAAGAAGACCTGTCATCGCAGTCAAGGGGGCATTTTTAGCTTCCCACCCAAGAACCAGCCACCACGCAAACGAGAAGTGACGGGGAAGAGCTGATTCATTCGGAGGACAGTGAGTAAGAAGCTATAACCACAGTTTCCTAATTCAGCCACAGACACGTGTGCAGGTACCACTGTGAGCAGGCTGGCATCATGTGACTCTGCACACGCCAACCAGAACAGAGTCTTCGGCACTAGGTCTGCCTGCAGGAACCCTTAGGAGCGGATGTCTGACCCCTTAAGACCCGAGAGATCAGGTCCAACCTGCCGTTCCAGTGTTGTCTCCAAACCCACCAAGACAAGAGGACTTCCACACCCACCTCCGGTGGAGGAAACATCATGTTCTCAGTTCCTTGTAAGCCTAGGTCGAATGGTTTTTATTTTGCTCTGCTCTGTCATGAAGGAGTCAGTGAAACCATTGTGGGTGTTTCATTTGCCTCCTCTCTCCCCCTCTGGAGTGGAAGCCACTTTAAAGTTTGTTTCCTGCTCCTTGCCTCCTTCCTGGAGTGACCTCCCAAGCTTCCAGAGAAATGAGACCGTGGCACTGGGAAGTGGCGAGCTGCAACCGTAGGATGTCATGTGAGCGCGCAGGGATGCTGGTCTCGGATGCATGTTGCTGGACAACCTCCCCCACCCCCCACCCCGCCTCCGTTCTCAGGCAAAGTCGGGAGAAAAGCAGGGTGGGTGTGGTGGTGGGGAGCCACCATGCAGACGCCCCCTCCAGCCCCCAATGTCTTTCCCGCAAGGAGGGCCAAGTTGTCTGAAGAGCAGAGCTTACAATTTGGGGGCGGGTCCATTAGGTCTCAGAACTGCAGACCTGTATTGATGGGCGGGGGTGAATGACAGCTTGAAGAATAAAAATAAATAAATTAATTAATTAATTAATTAAACTCTGCTTGACAAGCTTCAATCATGAATCAGAAAAAAAAAAAGAAAAAGAAAACGAGGTCCCCCCACCCCCAGCCTACAGACTCTAGAGAGAACAGCGCAGAGGACCTTGGCTTCACAAGGCTCTGGCACTGTCTCCCCGGGACTCTGAGACCTGTTCTCCTCAGAAGCGTGGGTTATATACGTTTCACACAGGATTAATTTCATTTAAAAAAAAAATCCCTCCATGTATCAGAATCCTTCACAGAAGGGAAGTTCTCGCTCGGTTCCCAGAACCCTCTCAGGACATCTGGTCTCATTCGATCAAATAGAGGCTATAGTGCGGGTTCATTAGCCATCAGCTGCAGGTTCTGGGGAGCAGAGCACAGGCTCTGTCCTCACAGAGACAGCTCTTTCGGCAGAGGGGAGCTCTGAGATTTGCTTCCCTTCCCCCCCCCCCAAAAAAAAAAGAAAGAAAAAAAGGAAAACACAGCAAAGGCAGAAGTAGTCAGGAGTACTGGCCATCGTCAGAGAGATGCGGGTTAAAGCTTAGGAGGTGCACTGAATGTCAGGGATCACGTTCCATATCACTCTTGAAATATGCCTCATATTTTTAATCACTTGCTGCTCCTCTGTCCCTGGTCACTGTCTGGTATTCTCTTTCTGCCTCTTTTTCACAAAGATAGCTAAAAACCGAACCCATGCAGTTGCCGACCCAGAACCTGCTGAGAAGGAAGCTGTCAACAGAGGACGAGGTGTGGACAGTCACAGCTCAGGGGCAGGTGGGGGGGAATCCAGTCTCTGAATGACTGCCCCCCACCCACCCATCCTGGCCGGAAAGAATTATCGGAGCATTCCCCAGGGGTTGACGGTGCTCAGAGAAAATTTGTTGTGCTGATTACTAGTGAGCTAGTCACTGATGGTGGTTGATGGATATCTGGTAACCCAGAATTCTGCTTTAGCATTGTTGGTCAAAGTCTGTAGTTTTGGAGTCAAAGTTTATATATGTGTGTGTGTGTGCTGGATGCGGTGAGGGTGGGAGTGCTCACAAAAGTGCTGCCCCTTGGGACGCTGCCACGCAGTTGCTGCATAATATTGGGCAAGTCACGTTGCCTCCCCTGCCTCAGTTTCTTTAAATGTAAAGGAGGAGGTGGGGTCCGAGGACCTCCACCATCTCTCCCAGCTCTGAAAACCCTATGCTTTTGAAGCCAGGCATGTCATGAGGCACATGTGCATCTTTGGAAGCTGTTAGTCTCAGAGCCCCCCCCCCCCCATCCTCATCACGTTACCTGAGGACGCAGATCTGCGTCCCCCTCTCAGCTACCAAGAAGCAAAGCGCTCGTGTAGTTCCTCTGTCCCTTCTTCCCTGGTCACCTTCCAGCCCTGAAACTGCATTTTGTTCGTGAGATGCTTTTATTTTCCTCCTGCTCCTCCTTCTCTTCCTCCTCCTTCTTTCTGTTTGTGTGCTATTTTACAAGCTGCAAATCTGGGAGTAATAATTTCCTCTCTTTTATTCCAATATTTTGAACAGGAACTAGAAAATATCTATCTATCTATCTATCTATCTATCTATCTATCTATCTATCTATCTGCACTCAGCAAACATGTAGAAACAAAACAACACACAAGTTCCCCCTGGCCCTCCCTTCTGTCCCCTAAACAGTGCGAGCGCATGAAATCTGTGTTCTCCAGCATATGTAGCAGAGAGGAACATGTCCAGGGAGAGTGCACAAGGGGTCATTTGCCAAATTGTCCCATTATCCTATTACTCTCTGGGAGCAAATAGGTGACTTTTCGTCTGGGGGTGGTACAGTCAGAAGCAATCTGCCCTATAAGTAGATCTCTTGCCAGCTAATTGGCCATGAAGTTAGAAGAAAAAGACCAACATGCAAAAGTATTCCTCTCCCTTGATGGTGTGGGAAAATCACAGCTTCCTTTGCAGGAACACAGTCTGAGGACTGGGTTGTGGGCTCTAGGGGGTGTCTTGGAGGCCGTGCCAGGGGCCGTCTTGCCTGGAGGCAGGTGGGTAGTGTCCCACGGCAGCTCATGAAACCTTGCCTGGGGCCCTGTTTCTTGGGCTGCTGGTCATGTCCCATTAATGGGTCCTCACATCAATTTACTGTGTCATGACCAGGAGTTTTTTTTAAAAAACATGAACTGAATTAGACTAAAGCAGAAGATAATAGAATGTATCAAAGTGCCTAGCATGGAGAAGGTAGCTTACTGCCTAGTGAAAACGTTAGTTCTGTGTGTCTGTGTGTGTGTGAGAGAGAGAGAGAGAGAGAGAGGAGACAGAGAGAGAGAGACAGGTGTGTGCTTGGTTCACCAAGTTCAAGTGTAAATGTATTTCCTACTGCAGGTCACAGTTAAAAACATGTAAAATCCGCAGCTTTGGAGAGTCACCCTGCCCTACACGTCTCCACGTCAGCTTCAAACGCCTCACTCAGTGTTTGTTTGTTTTTTTTACAAAGTAACTTTATAAACAAAAGGAAAAGGAATTCTTCCGAAACGGGAAAGTCACCACAGAGCTCTATATTTAAACTAACGTCTAAGGCAGTGGTCCCCAACCTTTTTTGGGCCATGGACCGGTTTAATGTCAGAAAATATTTTCACGGACCGGCCTTTAGGGTGGGACGGGTAAATGTATCACGTGACCGAGACAAGAGTGAATCTTAGACGAATGTAACAGAGGGAATCTGGTCATTTTTAAAAAATAAAACATCGTTCAGACTTAAATATAAATAAAACAAAAATAATGTACGTTATTTATTCTTTCTCTGCGGACCAGTACCAAATGGTCCACGGACCGGTACCGGTCCGTGGCCCGGGGGTTGGGGACCACTGGTCTAAGGTATTCTGAATTATATACTTCCTCCTCTGAAAAATACTTCCATTGAACCAGTCCTTTCAATGTGAGCCCAGGGAAAACGAGTTCAAGTTTTTCTTTCTTCCCTGGGGGCACGTCCCCACACCAGCCCGCACCTTGTAGGAGCCCCCAGTGGTGTGGACCTTCCTTTGCCTTTTCATATTCTCATGAAAGACAGACAGGTACGTTACACCCCAGTAGATATGATCAACGATGCTTTAATGTGCCCGTTCCCAAAGGTATTCCTATTTTAGCCAAATAATAAACCTTCTACCCCATAAAAGAATCTCATAGAATCTCGCCACGGGGGAGGAAAAGAGAGAAATCTGGAGAGAAAGCGTGTTTCCCCAGCGCTCCTGACGTCCCCTCTGTGGCTAGGTACATTTTCTTTATAATGTCCCCTCTACTCTTTTTTTTTTTTTTCTTTTTTACATAAAAGCAACCTGTGTGGTTTCTTGCTCTGTGGATTTGTGAGTGACAACTCCAGTGTTTCTATTGTTTTCCTAGTTATTTACAAAATCGTCTTCTCGTAAAATTTGTGAGAGGAAATATTTGGTCTTGCTCAACTTTGTATTCATTCGTCTGACACCCAACATGCCGCGTGGCTGCTCGGAGGTCCCCAATGAGTGGGAGCGAATGACTGTTTATTACACAGTTTATCCTCCTCTAAACACGTGTGGCAGCCTTGTCCCTCAACATCTGACTAGGAAGAGTGTGGCTTGCCCCTGAATGTCAGAGTGTTTCTGGAAAGCCTCTGCATGTGTGTCATGGAGCAATAAATGACTTCACAAGGGAACCCCGTTACTGATTATATACTCAATGCCAGGCTCCCAGTACCAGGTGCTTTGCCCATAGGGTCTCATTTATTTCTTGTGAAACTTCCTCCATAGAAGTGTGGCTACTCCCTCCTCACCTCCCCCTCTCCCCCCAAGTACCATCTACATGGTTTTACAGATGAGAACACTAGTCTTTGGGAGAGAGAGTCTGACAACAGGCCTCTGCCCACGGGCACTCAGAAGTGAGGATGCAGTTCAGACCCAGCCCAAGAGTGCCAACTTATTACCCTTAGCCATGCCTTCCTTATTACCCTTTTCTTTCCTGGCCTTTCCCTTGTATCTAAAAGGGTTGTTTTCATTTTCATTTTCAGAGACCCTCCCTCCTCCCTTAAAGACAAAGCTGTACATGTGAGGACTCCCGACACATTTTGTTTGGAATGAAATCACCCTGATGGACACAGATGGTTCTGCACTAGACCCCCTCTGGCCTGACGGGGAGTAACCCCCATGTCCTGTCTCACCCCCATCACCTTCAGCTTAGCAAGGAAGGACCGGGCGAGTCAAGAGCAGGGAGCACCAGCCGTCTCCACGGCATGCTATTAGCATTCCATCAACTTATCTGGGTCCGTTCCGTTTGTTTCCAGGTACAAATCACAGTTCTTACTGAGACCTGCTGGTGTACGTGGCTTTCGTAGCCCCTGGCCTTCTACACAGGCAGTTAATAGAAACCCTTTTAATGAGAAGTTGCTTTGTCTTGCCTTCCTCTCATGGATTTAAAAGCCTCCTCCAGCTGACCCAGGTGATCAGAGACCACGACTCCTAGGCAGGCCCATTGCCCCCCCCCCCCCCCCCCCCCCCGTGATAGACCGAGGAAAACATTGTTATTGGTATTTTTTTGGTAGCAGAGATACTTAGAAATCAAATCCAGAACCCACTTTTGCTTTTTAAACAGTGGATGCAACCACAGACTACCAAGTGGGGTTTGGGTGGCCACTGTGAGAGTCCCAGCATCTATACCACTTTCCCGTATTAATTCAGTCTTAAGTTTCAGGAAATAAAATAATTATGTAGTTAAACAGAGATCCTTAGGCAAACAAGTAGTGTGTTTACAATGTACCAATCCATTAAAATCAACGGCCGACGTAGGTTGTAGGACCTAACACCTGAGCCAAGCAGACTAGCACTCACAACTGCCCCCCCCAAGACAGTAAACATCCTAATGGAATTTGCTTCAGAAGCAGAGTCTTTACAGAACTGGAGTCAATGTAAACAGGTTGTAAATACCAACTGGATACTACTCACTAGTGGAGGCATCTGCATTCTTTAGGGTCTAAATACAACCCAATGCTGGGGCCCCCCCCTTTTGAAATGGTGCTGTTATAAGATAGCCCTTGACTTGGTAATCTTTAAAAAAATGTGTATCAGGAGCTATTTCACATTGACTTCCGTTGTCTAGCCACAAACCATCTGAGTTAAAGGGAATAAATAAAAACATTCTACTTTTCAGGAAAAATAATACCCCCCCCAAAAAACCCTGTTTCCCATATTTTACATCAAAAGCTATCCCCACAGCTAACCACACAGACTAGAAGCCCTATAAAGTTAAGCTGCTCTAGCCTTGAGGTCAAGGTCATCAAATTCTTCTACCCCGTAAATCGTACAAAGAAGGCAGGCAATGAAACAAAGCAAAACAAAAATGTTTGTCCCAGCACCAGAAACGCATTAATTAGGAAGAGCATTCAGTCTCTCTAGACAGGGGCATTAGAAGTTGTAAGAGCTGGGGACCTACCTTCAGTTCCCGGAAGAAGATGCTACTCCTGGCCCACTCGACGATGGAGAAGAGGGTTTGGTCCGCCATTTTGCACATCAGCCCAAATGTGCTCAGCTTCTCATGTTTGCTCCGGTTTGCTTGTTCTTGCTGCAAATAGGCCATGATTTTGGCTTGGACTTGGGGCTCGTCTGGCTCGCACTTCAAAAGTTCCAGGATCAGGTGCGGGATGCTCGCTGGAGAGCTTGTCTGGTAGCTGTCCATGTAGGAGTAGCCCATGATGGACTCTGGCGAGCTGGTGTAGGGGTCCGGGTACTCAGACTTGATGGCCCGGCTTGGAAAGTGGCTGTAGGTTTGGTAACCTTGCAGGCTGCCATGAGGTGGCATTGTCATGCTGATGGGGGATGTTACAAAGGGACTCCGGTCATAGTCTGTGGGTGGCAAGGCAGCATGGTTCAGAGGTAGGCCTTTGGAGGCAGAATGAATGTTCTGGATTGCAGAGGAGATGCTCAGCTCAGACGGCATCGCTTGGATCACTTGAGACATGGCTTCTAGCTTCAGTCCGTTAGCTCGAATGAGGGCTTTCTTCTGTTGCTTCAGTGCCCTGTCTCTCTTGTACATTGGCCCAAATTTATTCCTTCCTCCACGCATTCGGTCAGCCCTTACCGCTATTGGGGGGAAAGGAAAGGAAATCAGGATATATAAATAATAAGATGTATATTATTAGCATTCTCCAGATCATCAGCTATGTAGAAATAGTGGGAATTAACCAGAAGTAGTGGTAGATGTTTTCTTTCTTTCTTTCTTTCTTTCTTTCTTTCTTTCTTTTTTTGTATTTTCTGAAGTTGGAAATGGGGAGGCAGTCAGACAGACTCCTGCATGCGCCCGACCAAGATCCACCCGGCATGCCCACCAGGGGGCGATGTTCTGCCCCTCTGGGGCATTGCTCTGTTGCAACCAGGGCCATTCTAGCGCCTGAGGCAGAGGCCATGGAGCCATCCTCAGCGCTCGGGCCAACCCTGCTCCAATGGAGCCCTGGCTGCGGGAGAGGAAGAAGAGGGGGAGGGGCAGAGAAGCAGATGGGTGCTTCTCCCGTGTGCCCTGGCCGGGAATCGAACCCAGGACTCCTGCACGCCAGGCTGACACTCTACCACTGAGCCAACCGGCCAGGGCCTGTGTTTGTTTTCTTTACAGCAGCCCTCAAAGATTTCCCCTAAAAGCCTTGTCCTCATTATTTATGAATTGTTCCTTCCAAGAGTATTTATCATAATATATATATATATATATATATATATATATATATATATGATACAAAGTGACCAATGAGCCCTTTGGTAGACTGCAGAGACTTCCTAATTGTTGCCATACATAGAGGAGACTTTGTGTCACTAAAAAGATTGTTAATTTTTCTACTAAGAGTATCTGTTTTATTCTGTCAGTTACATTGTGATTCCTTTTATGAAAATCCAAGCCGGTGCAAGTGGGGGAGGATATCAAATAACCCACTTCTGGATTATTTTCTCTTAGAACATCTCCCTCCTTCAAAGCCAGGTTGGCTAATTTGCCAAGAAAAGGGCTAGGAAGCTCCTTTTCTTCAAAAATAATTCGTAGCTCGACTCGAACGCCCATCCGATCACCACTGGTTGATGTGTTTATTTTTAGCAAAAACTGGACACAATGAAAGCAGATTTGTTTCAGAAGCTGTCAGGGCGGTCCACCACCACCGTGCTGTGTGGAGTCCGGGGCCAAGTCTAATAAGTTAGCCGTCCTGTCCAAGCCCACAGTGGCCAACGGCGATTAGACAGAAGCCAGCTATCTCTGACAGCATGTGACATATTGAAACAGCTGGAGGTTAAAAATTTTGGAGCTTTTTAAAAATTTTTACTTTAGAATTAATACAGTGTTCAACATTTATGTCAAGGACTCAGAGTCCTATACAAGGTAATAGAGTTTTTTCATGTAGGTGAGAGTTTATTAAATATTCAGTTGTTTCATTACACTGATGAGAAAGTATAAGTAGGCACCCAAGTGACTTACAGTTAAAAAGCCACACATTTTCAGGTAAAGAAATGTCACTTTTTTCTTTCCTTTCCTTCCTTCCTTCCTTCCTTCCTTCCTTCCTTCCTTCCTTCCTTCCTTCCTTCCTTCTTTTCTTTAAATCAAACAACATCCCCAGAAATCACAACATTTAATTTTTAGCATTTAATTTTCTGGTTCTCTTACTTGCAGTAAGTCTCTGTCACAATATTTGGCTTTTGCAGGGAAAAGTGATTATTGATAAAAAAATGAATAAATATCAATTACTGCCTTTCAATTTCTTCTTAAAAGTAATACGTACAGACCTAACAATCCTTGGGATAATCAAAAGTGGCTACTTCTGTTAGGAAGGGCTCTATTAGGCATTCAGAAGACTTATTGAGAGATTTAGGGGGGGTATTTCTATCAAATCTGGGTTCCACATAACAGGAGAACCTCAAACGCAAGAAGCCTGTGCCTCACTGATGGGAGAAAATGCACTCTGGTGCCCGGCACGCGTCAGCGAGACACGTTGGCCAATACTGCTTGCTTTATTTGAAGTTCACTTAAACTGTGCAGAGTCAGTAGGTGAGAGCATCTGAAGAACTCCGACATACCACAGACGTCCATGAACTACAGATTATCTACATTGCTCATATTTTAACTTCCCTGCCTGCCTGCCGACCTGCCGATCCCAAGTCCTGGCTCTGCCCTTTCAAAGTCAAGTTGAATGTGGCTGTCTCACCGTTCATTGTTTTTCATGTTTTCCTGCTTCTCAACTTTGTGTTTAAATTTTTTGTCTTGTAGGTTCAGTCACTAACTTAATTTTTAAATAATAAAGTGCTTTCCCACACAGTCCAAAAATGACTATCCATGCACAACTCCTTTGGACAACAAAAGGCTTATTTCATCTTTGCTCAGGAATCACGTCATTGATTGTTACACTGAAGACAAGCACACTGATTAAAAAAAATAAAAAATAAGATCCCAAGCAAACTTTTTCTAGGACATTCTGATTCGAAAACTTAAGGAATTTTTTTTTTTGCAAACAATTTTTGTTTGTTCTCCATTGAATTGCTTGAGTCTTATTTTTATCTAACCTGTTTATTTTTTAAGTGTCAAGTACAGCTCCCCCCGCCCCAACAAAAAAAGGGGGAGGGCAGGGTACAACTCTAATATTAAAATGTTTTTCCTGGTTGATTTTGCCAGGGCTAAAATGAAACTCAGGCTATTTCTGCCAACAAAACATAAAGTCTTACATCATTGTCAATCATGCTAAAAGACTAGGGAAGTCATGTTACTATTGATATGTTATAAGCACAATGTGGTTTTAAATACTATGACCTTGGAGAGTTACCAGGTGGCCGTGTTGGGAAGAATCTTACCTTCCAGCTTCATTCCAACACTTAGACATTTCTGAAATCGACAGTACGGACAACGCTTTCTCTGTGTTTTGTCAATCTGACAGTTCTGGTTTTCTATACACGTGTACCTTTTATTATTCTGGACAGTCCGCTTAAAAAATCCCTGTAAGACAGAGGAAACAGTGAGACACATGATCAAATCTAACCCCCATCTTCTCCCCTTGTTTCATTGTAAGGAAATTGCCAGCAAAAAGAAAAAAAAATTTTTTTCCCACTGAAGCCTTTGAGCCCTTCTGTGGGTCTGTGGTTTGTTTTATATTTTAACAGCTCAACCCCCACCACCGTGCCAGGCCTTTGCAGAGACGTATCTGGCATCAGGGACATATTCCCGAAGACTTAACGTATGTCCAATCTTGGGGAGGTTTGGCTACACACTCACCTCAACATTTAAAGAAAAATACATTCTATTATGGAACAGTGCCTTTGTTCTCTTTTCTTTTTCCTATTAGCCTTTCTGTCCAGATAGAGGAAACACTGACGATCTGCATTGGTTTTAAGGAGTCTGATGATACAATTTCAGGGATGGACTATTGCAAAACACCAGTGGGAAAATTTGGCTAGCAGAGAATCTCAGATCTTTTAAAATGTCAATATTAAGTAGTTTAAAAGCAAAAGGATTTTAAGAGTTAAAATTGGAAAAATGTTCATAATTCCACTAGAATGCATTGCCAGTATGAGAACTTTGGGGGGGGGAGGAAGAAAGAAAATAAAAAGAAAGAAAAAGTAAAACTAATAGGGGGTCAAGTATAGCAGAGAGCTGGTTTAACACCAGGGGTATACAGTTTCCTTAGATTTCACTCAAAAATTAAATCAGAAAGAAAATGTGTAGCTTTAGAATATAGTAACAGTGT
Organism: Saccopteryx bilineata; assembly: GCF_036850765.1. Classification (NCBI taxonomy): domain Eukaryota; kingdom Metazoa; phylum Chordata; class Mammalia; order Chiroptera; family Emballonuridae; genus Saccopteryx; species Saccopteryx bilineata. The sequence goes on along the minus strand of NC_089490.1, from coordinate 239,752,225 downwards.
TACCAGGGCGCTGTCCTCTTTCTGCAGATTCTGCCCCTGCCATAGAGCAAAACAATCTTACAATCTTACTTTGTTGGGGAGAACTGGAGGGCCTTTCCTGCAGTGGTTTAAGGAATTGTGCTGATCTTTCTACTTAAAAAAAAAAAAAAGTTGAAAACCAGTGTAAATATTAAAAAAAAAGTCTAAGATATGAGTAACAAGATAGTACATTTTACATATTTTACATATTAAAACCTTCCATTTATATCAGCCCCATGTTGATGAAAGCTACTCTGTTGTACACAAGGACCTGGTTTCTTGTTCTTTATGATAGAAATTTCAAAAAAAAATCTTAAAAAAAATTGCTTTGGGAGTAAATCAGGATGAAATCATACAGTTGGGAATGTAGACGTTTATGCCTGCGAATAATAAATGTTTGGATCCGTGGCACAGAATGCTCTAAGTTAAAAGGTATTTGCGAAATACTTTGTCATGGTTCCCCTTGAGAACAGCGATGCTTTAAATATCTATAAGTCAAGCAAAATCAATATTTAGGACTGTTAGAAGTAGAAGTTTTTCTTCCAGCTACACGGCTCCACCACAATAAAATATTTTAAAACCATGAGACTGGCAAAGTTTTTTAAACAGCATAAATTTCTTGGCCTTTTGAATTAAACCAGACACATATTTCTAGGAGCCATCTCCATAGAACTAACTCTCTCTCTCATTTTTAATTAAGTCTAAAAAAATAAAATAAAATAAAATAAAACACAGCCTACACGTAACTTTAACAAGTCACCCAATGGTTTATGTGGGTTCTGAACGTCCTATGTCTCAGGCAGCAATGTGCAAGCACACCTTGCAGCTCTCACAGGTCAGGAGCCCGTAGTGATACCCGGACACTTTGTCTCCACACACAGGACACAGCTCCTCCAGGTCTTCATCGTAGGAGTAATTCACCATTTTAAACTGGGACACTGGAATAGAAGAGACATGGACAAACGGGGCCCAATTAATGTCCTAGCTGGGTTTTCATCTCCCAACAAAAAGCACCATGCTGACTGGTGGGCAGACACCACCAAGGGAAAATGCGAAATAAAAATAGATCTTTTAAGAAACCCAAATGTTCTTAGAGCACTACTCTACAGGAAAGGTAAAAACATCTTTCAGCGTTAAGATGCACGCAGCTCATAGATACGTTTTTGTTTTTGTTTTTTTAGTTTAAAAATGATTCCAACGTCTTCTCTTCAACGTTTACACAACTGACCACGGTGGAACCAGCCAGACTAAAAACAGAACTCGCTTAAAGGAACAACCTTGAATTTCATTGGAAACTTCCTTAAAAGTTCCCAAAATGTCACCTTTGCCCGAAGGACAGAAACAAGAACGCCCCATATCCCCACTCTTGAAGGAAGTTTGTAGGCGGCAGCACCTCGCCCACGAGGAGCCGCGCGGGTTTGCAAGCCCTCGGCGCAGAGATCGGCCCCAGACACGGGGTCGTGAGCGGCCCCTCTCCCGACAGCCCGCGGGCCCAACGTTCAGGTCTGTGCTCGGACCCGCCTGCACCCGCAGACTTGCATCTCCACCCATTTGGAAATCTGCAAAAATGAAAAGGAAAAAAGGGAAGACGCCCGAACGAAAAAATTAAAAAAAAAAATGTTTTTTTTTTCTTTTTAAAAAAGGGGAAAAGAGACCCAGGAGGTTTCGTTTCGTTGCCAAGCACTGAAGTCCTGTAATGAACTTCACATGTTTTCGGTCATCCCTGCAAAACATAAACACCCTAAGATCGCTCTGTTCAAGTTAAACCGAAATCAGGCCGCGGACCGCACCGCGGGGATCGGGTGACCGCTTTCCTGGGACGGAGCCGCGCCGAGCCTCTTGGTTTAGCGAAGGGGGTGTCTGTGCGTAGAAGGGCAGAGGGCCCAGGGGCCCCGATAGTACCTGGTCCGGACCTTTCCTGAGAGTCCGCGTCCGCTGGGCGGGCACAGATCCCTTAGCCGGGCCACCGCGCGCCCTCGGGCACAGTCCTGTGTACCCCTGGGGCGCACTCGCCTCTCGCCGGTTGCTCAACCTCCGCTAACACAGGCGCGCAAACACCGACTCCGTTTGTTTTAAGTTAATCAGTGGCATTTGCAGGGGGAGGGGTAGAGGGGAGGATGGGGAACCGTTGACCCAGCAGAAGTTTCCTGATTTGTTTACCAAAAAGGAAAGAGAGTAGTAGCCGCCCCATCTCCAAAATACCCAGCTCCTAAGTCACCATAGCGGCCTCCTAGCCAGCGACTTGCTCTCTCTCTCTCTTTCTCTCTCTCTCTCGTTTAAAGCCAAGTTCTTCAGGAAGGATTCTGGGGGTGTTAATGCAACGCTTGGTAGTTGGGCGCCTGGCTCCGCCGACTCAGAGCCCTGCGCTGGGGCTTAACCTGGAGTCAGACAGAGTTTGAAGGGAATTGGCGGAAATAGCGTTCCAGCGGAGCCAGGCGCTGGGCTCCCGGCACAGAAATAAGGAGACGCCGAGCGCGGTCCTCCAGTGGCGCCGGCCTGGGTTCCAGCCCTCAGGGGGCCGCGCTCCTGTTTTGAGAACCTGGGAGTTCAGAAAGGTTGAAGGTTGGAGAAATTGGATTATAGTCCCATTTCTCCTAAAATTCATGACTCTTGTTTGAAGCATTATTTTAAGGACAAAAAAAAAAGTGTACTTTACCAACTCTGCCCTTTTCTACCTCCCTGTCTCCCAACAAAGAAAAATCCAACTTCGCACCTAAGGGGCATGGAGAGGCCAGTTTACAGGAAACCCGGTGCCGAATGCGGGGGCTCCTACACGGAAAAGCCGGGAGTGGGGTGGAGACCCTCTTGGAGAAGTCAGAGAGGGAGGCCACGCGGAGGCACAGAGGCGGCTGTACGACGCTGGGGCGTTCAGAGTTTCCCAGGTGCTGTGACCTAGGCAGGCATTTGGAGAACGATGTCATTCGGAGCAAAGAAGTCCCAATGTTGAGAAAGTGGAGCCCTGGAAAGCTGGGGTCTCAGAGACCCGCGGAGAAGTTCCCCCTAAATTGGGCGCGCATGCACTATGCTGGGACCCAGCAGCCGGTCCTCCCCTCGGGTGGTCCCCCCACCCCCCCAGGTCGGACTGTGGCGCACCCGGCTGAGGCCACAGCAAACGAGGAACAGAGGTCCCGGTCCCCAGGGGTTCCTCCCGGCCGCGTGGCTTGGAGGCAGCCGTGCTGCGCGCTTCCCAAGCCGGTTTTCCAGCCCAGAGCTGCGGTGAGCGCGCGGCCAGAGGCTGTTCTGAACCCCGGGCACAGAAAAGCTAACTTTCTGCTTTGGGGCAGTTAAACCATGTCGAGAACACCCCTCTCAAACTGTACAAAGAAAATGTTACCACAATGGCATTTTCCAACCATCACCCCCCAAAGCCCTGCTTCCTGCCTCCCCAACCTCAGGCTCCAGCGTCTCCACAGGTTCCTCAGGCACACAGGGGCCAGTAAAAGAAGCAGAAACTTCTCTTTTGGACCCAAGAATCACGCCGGCCTCACGGGCACCCAAAGGATCCTCTCTCGCAGCAGCTGGCGGCTGAGGGTCCCGGGATCCGGCTTCCCTGCTGTGTCCCCGTGCCTCCACTGCATGGGGACCCCAGGGACCAACAGGAACGACCTCTTTGGGCCAGCCCGGCTCCCTCCGCAGCCAGCCCGCACGGTGATCTCAGGGGTCTCAGCCCAAGGGACTTCCACAGCCCTTCCTGGTGGGTTGAAGAGCCCCCAGGATCAGGGAGGGATAACCCACACCCCAGGCCTGCCACGTGCCTCTCGGCCACGCCATTTCCCCAGCGCGAGCCCAAGTGCTGCGCGCATCAGCTACGAACTCTGCTCCCGACACCCCCCTGCCCTTTCAAGCTTGCTCCCGGGGACTTGAAAGCGTTCCAGGAAGCGTTCCAGGATCCCAGGCCCGCCTGCCCGCATACCCTGCGCTCGGGAAGGGGCGAGGATGGAAGAGTGCCGGTGACTCTTCCTAGCATTGTTCCCTCCACGGCCTAGCGCCACTGCGACAAACTTCTGAAAGGCTTCATACAGCTAGAGTTAGAGTCGCTATTTGGGAATGCGGTGAACTCAGCCAGCGAGAGTCACTGTCTCTGTTAGCAGTCAGGCACTGGGAAAAACAACACAGGACTCCCAGGTGCCTCACTCTCGGACTGCGAGGAAGTGCCAAGCTACACGGCACCCCCCTCCACTCCCTCTGCAGGACTCCCTCAGAGCATGGGGGCGAGGCCATGTTTGGCTCTTCAATTCTACTCGCTTTTATGAACTTGCCTGAGTTGGAGCCAGCTCCTGGGGTGAGCACCGGCATTCTAACACCCAGGACGAACCTTGAAGATGCCACCTTCCCTGCAGGTGACTTTCCTGAGCAGAGTGTTCTTCCTCAACACAAGCGCACGGGTCACCTCCCCACCGGTTATGGTGACCGGGTTTCCAGAGACACTCCTTTCCATTCAACTACCTTCAGCCTGAAGCCACCGCTCGGGTGGCCAGAGAGCTTGATGCTTCCCTCTTTCTAATTAGAAGCGGCCAGTTAAGCATGACTTGGAAAACGTCCACCCCGCATGGCTCCAGAGCCGTAAACTTCCATGCCTGCCTGGGGAGGGGGCCTGACGCCCGTGTGCAGCCCGGCGGGGCCGCTCCAAGCTCGCTGAGGCCGGCGCGGTGGCCGCGGGAGCCGGAGCGCGGTGCACGCTTACCTTGCATGTTTTCCGGCATCTGCACCTGGTCCCCATGCGATCGAGCCAGTCCCAGGGCTTCCGTCTCCACTTTAGGCAGCATGACAAGGTGGCCGTGCGCGAGGAGTGCGGTTCGGTGTCCGTCAGGAAGCTCCGCACCTGGACGCGACCGCACAGATTCAGCCCCGGCGGGAAGAAAGAAGGGGAGCCTGGGGGGTCCGCTCGCCCGCCAGCTCACAGGAGCGCGCCTCCGTCTCCTCCGGGGCTGCGAGTCCGGACCCCTGTGCCCCGTCCAGCCCCGTAGCTTTGAGCCGCACCCCAACTGCGAGGAGGAGACAGGGGGCTGGAGACCCGGCCGAGACCCAGCGGAGACCCAGCGGAGAGGGCGCCCCGGGCGCGCGGGCTCGGTGAGGATGGAGGCAGCAGCGGCGGCAGCAGCAGCGGCGGCGAGGACGCAGCTGCCCGGGGCGCGGATCAGGGCGCGCTGAGCTCCCCGCGCGCAGCGCAGAAGGCGGGGGAGAGGTGCCGCCGCGCTGGCGGCAGGGCCTCTGTCTCTACAGTCAGACGGCTCGGCGACTCCCACCCTCCTTGCACCTCGGGACGCAAGATCGCAGGATCAGCAGGGGTCTCTCAGGCGCGTGCCGCACTTCTCTGCTCTCCGCCCCTTCCCGGCCCCTGCTCCCGGTCCCTGCTCCCTGGCGCTCGCAGTCACAAGTGGGGAGCGTGAAGTTCCAGCCTTGCTCTCCCTGCTCCTTCACGTCTCCCCTTTGCAGCCCCGACAGTGATGGTGCTGGAAGGAAAGAGGGGTCCAGGAGGAGAAGGGAGGTGAGGGGGGCCAGGGGTTGGAAAGGCTGGGATTAGGGCTGACGACAGTGACTGGAGACGTGGTTCCTGACTCAGGTCGGACCCAGCCGCCAGCCAATGAGGAGGCGGCGCACGCCCCAGTCCTAGTGCCTGTCGCAACCTCTCCACCCAGCCGAACCCCCCCCCCCCCCACCGCACCCCGGCCCGGGGCGGGCGACCTGGATGCTTCCGGGTCTTAGAGCGGGTGAGAGGCGACCTCTGCCTGAGCGCAGTGGCGGCGGCTGGAAGGTTGGGGCGGCGATCTCTGCGAGCTAGAGCCGAGGGGGAGCCGAGAGGAGAGAGACGGGGGTGGGGGTGCGCCCTCGTGTGTGCTTCGGGTGTGAGGCTGGAGGGGGTGTGTGTTAAACACCCGTCTTAACAATCTAAAGGGGAAAGGTGTTAAATCAAATTGACTGCTCTTTTCAGAAGCAGAGCGGACCGCCTGGCCAGGGGCTCCCAGCTCCACTGCCCGAGACACTCAGTCCGCGTGGGTCCCTGGGCGCCCCGGAGGGGCGGAGCGGCTCCGTCCACGGAGGGGACAGCCCCACTGGGGCGAATTCACTCACTGGCAGGAAATTAGATGGAGAGCGACCCCTGTTTCGTTGCTCCTATCCAGTGCCTTCAGTCACTTAAAAACGACTCCCACCTCCTCAACCCAAAATTATCTTGGAGACAGACTTTCTAAATTTTAGTGAACTGTGTTCCACTTAGAATGCAAAGATCAGTCTGGGCTTTTCTTTCTTCATTTTGGTGTCTTTGGTGGGACGGAGCCACTGGAGGCCCAGAGGCCCAGAGGCCCAGAAGCCCATCACTTAAAAAAAAACACAAAAAAGCTTTCAGGCCCTGGCCGGGCAGTTCAGTGGATAGAGCGTCCTCCTGGTGCTGCAAGTCGGCGCTCGACCCCAGGTCAGGACGCAAAGGAGAAGCAATCTCTGGGTGCAGAACTAAGTGGAACGATGCGTTGTTGCTTCTCTCTCTCTCTCTCTCTCTCTCTCTCTCGCTCTCTCTCATCAATCGAAAAAAAAAATTTTTTTTTTTAAGTTTTAAAGAACCATCTGTTAGGAGAGCTCCTCGGCCACCAGCCCAGCCACATCTTAGGAGTTTTTCAATCTCAATGAGATAAAAAACATTTTGTTTTAGCCTCCTAATAGCATGTGAAATGCCTCCTAGTCAGGGTCTGCTCAGAGACAGGGTAATTACCAGAGTCCACGCAAGAGGGGGTGAATTTGAATCTCAAAAAGATCTGAATGTATTCTATTTGAATGGCAGGGAGACTACACATTCAAACTGCCCCTGCCCAAGACGGTGATGAACCGAGAAATAATACCCCAGTCACTGTTCTGCATAATCTCCGCTTTGCTAGGAAATGGTGGTTCGCCTCCCGCCCACGCCTGGGGGACTCAGATGGCGCTGGCTCTCTGCACGGACTTGTCACTTTGCTCTCCAGAATATATTCAGAATCTAAGTTGTTTATTTACATTCGGTTTTAGTAGCAGTTTAGGGGGTGGGGGGGCGGAAACATTTAAACTGGGGGGCGCTGTCCATAAATTTGCAAAGGGGATTGGGCTGCAGTTGCTAAAAATTAATGAGGCTTAAAATGCTCAGATTTTCTGGACAGCAGTAGAAAAGTGACCCTGACAATCTGCGTTCAGCAATAGTTGATGACTAGTTGTTTTGAATATCATTGTGAATTAAGTATATGTGTGTATAATCCAGAACAGGAGTTAATTTCAGTGCTCAAATTAGGGCTCTGCTTGTGGGCTTGGGTGAACTTTGAAAGTCAGTTCAGTACAAAGTCTTACTTTAAGGACAATGTACCCCCACCCCCGCGACGGAGCTTATGGGGCACTTATGCCCTCTTTCCCAGTAGAGACAGGCAGCTGTGGGGACAGCATCTGGGTCCTCCTCAGTGTAGGAGGGAGGGTCTGTCCTCTGGTGGGAAGGGCAGGAGGAAGAGGTGAGTAGGAAATGGGAAGAAGTAGAAAGAGGGTCTGAGGGGACTGTGTCTTTGTCATGTGGCCAAATGCCCCTCTGGACTTGAGGCTGAGCTGGACCTAGCTGAGGAGAACTTAGTGTTCAGCAATAACCCAGAGCGCCTCTCTAGGCCAAGCCAATGTGTCCTCCCATCACCGCCCTGCCCCGCCCCGCCCCCAAAGATAGGGGTCGATAGTGAGGAGAGAACAGCTGGCATTTATTCATCCTCCCGTTGTGAGCGGGACGAGGTTTTGAAAATCCACCCTCGAAACAATGCACAGTCCTATCACCGAGGAGAGAGGCTTTTTCAGCCTTCCCCTGAAGGTGCAGCCCAGGATGACAACCTGCTCAGCCCCCAGCAATACCGAGGGGAAGGTCTCAAGAGGAGAGAAACTTCGTTTTCTGAGAGCCACAGGCCTCCAGCTCCAGGAAGGGAAGCCTCCCCAGGACCAGCCCCGTCCCATCCCTCTGCGATCTCTGACCCCCCACCCCCACTTCCTGGAGCCGGGGACCTGCTGCAGTGCCCTGGTGCGGGGACTGGTGACTCCTAGAACACCCTCCCCGGAGAGGCGGGAGGGAGGAGCCCGCACAGCCTGCACCGCTGGGTTCGTCACCTGGGGACGAGCCAGGTTGCAGAGGCCGCGTTGTGAACGGGGAGGGGAGGCCGCTGAAATGGGGTGGGGGGCACGGTGAAACCGAGCCTGTGAGGTCTGAATGTTAAGGCGCGCGGTAGTCTGGCCTGACCGACAGATAACACCGACCGGTTTGAAATGACAAAGGACCCCCGTCTGCGGTGGACATCGCCTCTTGGTGGGGACAAACTCAGAAATCTACCAGACGCGAGACCTGTAACCAGCTGGTTCTCGATCTGAGTCTCTTCCCTGCGCTCCTCCTGCCTATTTGGGGCAAACTTTCACTTCCTGCCTTCGTGCCGGCCCCCCGCGCCCCCTTCTTTCTGACAAGACGCGTCTCCAGGGCTCATCCTTGCGGTTGCTCCAGTCTGAAAGCGCTGATTGACGGCTGCAATTATAAAGGCTGATGGCTCGGGGAGGCTCCCGCAGCCTTGACGCGCGCGGGAAGCGCAGTCCTGGCATATTTTATCCCCGCTTAGCGTTGCGGGCCGTGCGCCCCTCTCGCCCCCTGCGGGCTGCAGCCGAGGAGGTCTCGCCCTCCCCACCCGCGAGGACCACCCGCCTAGCCCTCCTCCGCCCCGCCGCCACGGGAGCCGCGGCCCTCGGCTGGAGCTGCGTGCTGCCGGCTGTCAGGAGACGCTATGTCGAGGCACCCAGGACTGGTCCGAGTCTCCTGAGCTCGGCAAACACGAGTCCGCAGAAGACGTGGGGGGAAAGACTCACCTCTCCCGCGCCTGGGGGGTGGGGGTTGGGGGAGGAGCCTCGCACGACACCGCCCCCCCACCCGGCCACCACACTGACTTGCACCTTTACTTTCTTGGAAACAATTTCTAGAAGCTTCTCAGGTCCTATTTGTTGGTGTTTTTAACAAACCAGAATAATTGATTTCTTTTCTCATAGCATGTGTCTACTTTGCAGCCCCAGAAGAAACCTAGACTTATTATTCAAACAATTTCTAGAAGAAACTCCAGAGGAGGCTGCTCATCAGCCCCCTGACCTCGGCCTTGCCTAACTTATCCCCCTTCGCCTGGCCAAGGCCGTCAGGCGCACGTTGCCTTCCTCTGGGCGAGAAGTTCAGTGAGACCTCCAGAGTCTGTTCCGTGGCTCCTGGCGCTGGGATACCCGCCTTGCCTGCAGGATCTCTTAATTCTCAGTAAAGAGGGATTACATTTCAGCTCAAACCTATCAATTACAGGGAGCTTGAATAGGTGAGCAGTCTGGCCTTGTTTAAAAAAACAAACACGTCCCTTCTGCTGCCCGTATGAATAGCCACTTGGGACTGCATCCCTAGGGCTGCGGCGTGGCCCTGACAATCTGCCCCCTGGGCCGTCCCTTCACGCAGGATGGCCCTGCCTTTCTTGGGCGGAAGGCGAGGCGACGCCGGGTCCTGGGAGCCTCCCACGTGGGCAAGGTGAGGGGCTGGAGTGTGGCGCGGTTTCTGGCGTCTGCAGCGCTCTGCGCGGAGGCTTCGCTGGAGAACTCTTTGGCTGTATTTTCTCTGAGGAGCGTGGTCCCCAGCCAGGGTCTCCGGCGCACCCGCCTTGGGAGAGCCTGGGTTCTTTCCGGTACGTGGGGAGATCCGTGTGGCTGGCGATGCGATGTTTGGTAGGGGTTCCTATCCAATCTACAATCTACCTCTTCCGCACTCTGACTGAAATGATGATGAGCATCAGCTCCAACGCAGAACTGGAGCCAACCCTGTCATCTTCGGGACAGTGAATGACGTTCTCGAGGATGACCCGGCTCCAGGAGGCCACCTAGCACTTGGTGAAGCCAGCTGAGCACTTGGAGTAGCATTTCCTAGGTCCCTAAGCCTCTCCTCAACCTGGACTGGGTATTCTGGGCTAGCGGTCACCTGAGTCCTGCCAGAATGGAAGTTCACGGAGGGAACACTCCCGAATTCCTGCGCCCTAGCAGGGCTAGGCTGGACCAGGGGGCTCCAGCCCAGGACAGCCCCGAGCCAGCCAGTGGTCACTGGTTCTTAAGATCAAAGAATGACAGCAAGCAGCTGGAGTCTTTCTTGGACAGTAAAGAAAGTAGGGGTTTGTAAAGGCTGGGCCTGCAGTGGTATTGTCCCCTGGGGCTTGGGAAGTGTTAGGGTTGTGAGGTGGTGGTGGTGGGGTGTATTGTCACCCCCACCAGCTTACAGACAACTTCTGCTAATAAGAGATGGTGGCCAGCATGAATGGAGCTGGGGACAAGTTCTTTTGCTTTACTGTGGGTTTCTGGTCTGGAAACTGTGGGCAGTTACCCTGGGGACCTGGTATAGAGGTGGGGGCGGTTCTCACAGGTTTTCTTTCCCATACTGTAGAAGTAGGATCCCAGGCTGCAGTCCCCCAGATCCTGACATTGAAATCAAATGTGAGTGACAGGCTAGGGACCAGCATCTCTTTGCTGGAGACCCACCTGAATGTCTCAGAAATGTTTTAGAAAAGCGTGGTGATGCTCAGAAGGTCTCTTTCCCTGTCCCATCCCCCACAGGACCACCAACCTTTGTTTCCTAGGGGAAAAGTCCATTTCTCTTTAAACTCAGTCACTCATTTTGAGTGGTTTTCTGTCTCCCACACCTCCCCCCAGACCCACTACTTACAACCAGTCGACCAGTTGATGTTCTGAATTCTCCAGGTGCCCTGTCACCCTGTCACTAGCCCTGTGAGTTGCCATCATACACATGAAACTTCATTCAGACTCTGACCCTCTCCAGGACCTCCGGAAATCCCTTCCTCTGGGCTCCCAGGTGCTGCCTCCCAACCCCCATGCCTGCCAGCCCTTATGAAGTCTGGCAGGATCTAACCCTGATTTCACCAGTGCAGTGAAAAGGGTGATAAACAGCCTTTCTTCATCCCCAGATGCCTTTCTGAAAGAACCCTGAACCCACCAATTTGCTTTATGTCACAATTCCTTCTCATCAGCAAGGGCAAATAGTTATTCCAGTGAAGAAAAAGCACAGGTTTCAGAATCCCTCCCAACCCCCCTCCCCCATTCTGTTTACAGTCCTCTCTCCTGACAAGCTCAGTGGCTGTGAGTTGATTGCATTTCTGCTGGTAAAATAGGGTTAACAAGGTAAACTATATAGACAAAAGACAAAAAAAAAAAAGGACTAAGGAAGAAGCAGCCTTTAGTAATGGGTCTCGGTCACTTTCAGTCCCCAGGGTCCTCCTCCCAGGTGCACTCAAGCTCCCCGGTCACAGTTCACCTCTTCCCTGGGCCTCTGCAGACCACAGTGCCCCCCCAAATCCTGAAGTTCTTTGCAGCTAACTGGATTTTTTTCAGAGAAGTTTTTGTTCCAAGGAGGTGAAGAGTCAGGACGTGCAACCCCAAAGAAGTAGCTTACACTGTGGTGGGTTCTGGACTAGGGGAACATGATTCCAACCTTGCCCTGCAAGGAGTGCCCCTGGCGGTGTTGGTAGAAGGGCTAGGTCTTGAGGTTGGAGACTTCCCAGGGCCCTTGGCTGGCTCAGCTTAAGTTCAAGGCCGCATCCTAGATAACCCTAGACATGGTGGCTGGGTGGAGGAGTCAAGTGAGCAAGCAGTGCCCAGCTTTTGTTCTCCCTTCCTCCCTAAATCTCTCTTGGTTTATTAAAATAGGTGCTAAAAGAAAAAATTTAAGTCCCTTGGCTTACAACTTGTGGTGGAAGCAGGGAGAGGGAATCTCAGGAACAGGGTTTGGGAGGTTGGCTGGGGTGGGAAGGACAGGAAGCAGCCCAGGTTAGCTTCTGGCAGCCAGCAGAAGTCAGATCATGGGCCTGGGAGCCTGCTACTCAAGGTTAGGGTGACCCATGGGCTATCTCCCTTTTCGTCTGCAGACATCCTCAAGGGCACAGAGCTTCCCAAAGGTGGTCTCTGGAATAAGGTTAGACTCCAGGGGTGCGGAGAGGACCAGACAGCCAAGTTAGGTTCCATTGTGGGTTCGCACCTGTCAGTGCACAGACATAACTTCCTGTGGGCGAGGTACAACATCCCATTGAATGTGTGTTGTAGAATCCAGAAATGCACTTAACTTCAAGAATGACATAAGTCTAATGCAAATCAAAGCACTAGGTGGGCACATTGCCAAAGGGTTACCAAATATTTGCTGTAGGACTTCCCCTACTATATAGGTGGCTCTTTTGTTGATAGATGGGTAGCTTATGTTTGTTCTCTCTGTCTCCCTCTTTCTCTTATATCAGTACTGCACATCACCATTTAGAGAAAGGAAAACAAAAACCAACTTAAGCCAGAAAGCGAGAGTCTGGACAGAGCCAGAGCTCCAGGGGACTGACCCGGTTGCACCAGGGTCACTGCTCTCGCGTCACCCCACCCTGAGCGATGGTCCCCATGGGTAGGCAGAAAGAGCAACTTTAATGTAATTCAACTTTTCTCTACCTCCATACACGTTTTTCGTGGAGCCATCATTGTGCATTGTAGAAAAGTGTCATGCCCAGCTAGGACCCACAGGGACAGCTTTTAAATAACCAGAGGCCCAGGTGCTGGTAGACATACTGGATTCATGTAGGGTTGGCAACACTGGCTGCCAGCCCACATGCCCTATGCTCCATTTTGAGAACCATTCTGCACTCCTATCTCGTCTCAGTGCTGCACGGGTGGATTCTGCTCAGTGGGCCCGCCCCAGGCAGTCAGAGACCAGCTTCAGAGATGGGGGTCAGCCCCTTGGAATCAGCCATTCAGTCTGATGGCTCCACACTGGCACCTCTTCCTCTCCATCATTCTTTTGGGTGACTGTCTAGCCAAGAACCTGGGACTTGCTGACCCCTCAGCGCTCCTCCGAGGCTATCCGTCGTACAGAGGGAGTGCGACCTCTCGCAACCACCTGCAGGGCTGCAGTAACAGGGGGGGTGGAGTGTGCCTGGACTGGGAGGGGGCGGGTGGAAAGAAATCTGTGACCGGAAAATTGCCTGGAATTTTGTCATCCCGCAGAGGGGATCCCGCAGAGGAGGAGAAGAAGTCCGGACAGGTCGGGGTGTTGGGGAGACCGTCTGAGCCCCTCCCTCGGTACTTTTTTTTATCGAGGCCCAGTCCCTAGGTGGACGCCTTGTGGGTTCCCGCATCCACCCGACTGGGACTGGAGGGTGTCCCTTGCGCGCAGGACGGACCCGCCGCAGAGCCTGCACCATCTGCGGTAGCAGAGGGACTTGCAAGCCGCCTCCTCCCGCTCCTGACCCTGCGTAACCCACCCGAGGTCTGAACGCTGTGCCCCGCGATCCGTGTGTGTGGTCTTGGGGCCCCTCCCCGCGCACGCCCTCACCCTAGCGCATCCTTGCGCACCTCCGGCGCCTAGCCCACGAAACGCCCTTAGCCGCTGCCGCCTGGAGGGAACCTGCCGCCCACAAAAGTGGTGTGGAATTGTCCCGTGCTTCCCTGTCAACCCCGTTCTCGTGACCGTAGCGTTTTTTTTTTTATCTGCAGTGCAATCAAGCCCGTGGTGCCCACTCTGACCGCCTTTCCGTGTTCCTTCTCGTAAGGACAGAACGTTTTCTTGGTGACCGTTTCCTCAATTGATAGACTGGAGGGTGTAGTGAGCCCATAAAACAGCAATCAAGGCGCTCGGTGGGGTCAGCTGGTGATCAAGCTGGCAGGAGGAAGGGCCAGAGCCTGGGCGTTCCTCCCGGTCCCACAAGGGCTGGAGCTCCAGGCAGGCCCTGCAGTTCGCGGGGACACCCCACCAAAGCCCAGGAAAGTGCCACAAGGAAAGCCCGGGCCTTCCTGTCCCCACACCAGTGGACAGGAAGACGGACAAGATGTCCAAGAGACCAGTAATTACAGACCTGGAGGACTCACTTCCCTCTGCTCCTTTACTTTCAGGATTAATTGAATGTATTCTGGCTGTGACATTAACAAGTTTGTGACTTTTTTTTTTTAATGAAAATTAGCTTTATGTACTTCCTCATGTTTATCAAAACAAGACATGGTCATTCTTTCCAGAAACAGACAGCAACCCCTTAACTTCTCATCCTTTGCTAATAAGAGTAGGATTTTTTATTTTTTGGCATGACTTTTATTTGCCAGAAAACCAAAAGATTTCTATATAGTATCTACAATAAATGAGACTGTACTGTGGTGTGGCTTGAAGCTTCACAAATATTTGAAAGCTATCTGGTAAAGTTTGATGTGTGGTTAATTTGTTTCAAGTTGTTCAAGTTGTAGCTTATTATTTCTGATTAAAAGTTACCAGAAAATATTTGGAAGGAAATTGATATATTTCCCCTGGCTATTTTAGAATCCCTCATAGAATGATATTTTAAAAACTAGTGGTTATAATAAATAATATTTGAAACATTCATTTGCTTTTGTTGAATTTCAAGAAAGATAAAAATGGGGTATATATGGGTTTATGTGTTTTTAATCAAAACAATAGGAAAAGTAGTGACTTAATCATACTAAACACACAATGAGATTAAATTACATGTATTAACGTAAGAGTAGAATAATAAAGAGGTGATAAATGGAGCAGCTCCCACTTACCAACAGGTGCAAGTCCATGCTTTAGAGATTCTTGTAAGTCCCCAGAATCCGAATTAGAAGACATTCTCGGGGGAAATGACAGGCGCCCCTTTGCCTTAAAGTGCAAATCATTGAGCATAAGCAAAAGTGTAGCTTATCAAATTTTGTGGCCTTGGGGAAAGACACATCAGACCACAGTGACCCTTAGTGAAAGTTATAAAAAAGCAAAAAAAAAAAAAAGGAAAAAAAGAAAAAAAGAAAAGAAAATGTCTGAGAATTCAGAGAGTCCCAGGCAAGTCTTTTGCTGGACTCTGTCCTGCTTCCAGCATTGGTGACCTGCTGTAAACCATGTATCCAGTTTCATGATGGTGTCTAATCAGAAGAAGAGGAACTTCTCATAGGCTCGGAGTGATCACATGACTCCATGCAGGTCGATCAGAGGACCCTGTTATAAAGTGACAGCCAAAGAGATAAGAAGTCTTGGCAGATAACGGCAGAGCAATGATTAACTTAGAATTGAAGAGGTGCTATGCCGTCCAGGGAGTGGGAGGCTGTAAGGCACAGGGGTCAGGAGACCATGGTGGATACATCTCCAAACCAGCTCAAACCCACTCGCGTCATGGAGGCTGGAGACCTACCCCTGTGATGCCGTCACCTCGTGGCATAGAGCAGGGCAGATGGAGCCCTTCCTGACTTCTGTAAATATATTTTAGATGATAACACCGTCAGAGATGAATTCTAAGTGGTGACGAGAGATAGGATTGACACTTTGAGACATTACAGGTAGTGCCTCCAAGCTTGTGGTCATTTTATTATTATTATTATTCATGTTTTTGTCAAGCACTCTTTTTATTGTGCCTGTTCATTATTAGCC
Organism: Saccopteryx bilineata; assembly: GCF_036850765.1. NCBI lineage: Eukaryota > Metazoa > Chordata > Mammalia > Chiroptera > Emballonuridae > Saccopteryx > Saccopteryx bilineata. Next base: position 239,736,780 of record NC_089490.1, on the reverse strand, counting down.
AAGGAGTTCACCTGAACTTGTTTGTACATTGCTCAGTAGATTGAAGGGCCAATCTCAGTAGATTGTCTTTTCACCTCCAGTAAAGGAAAACTTTGTATATTGAGGTTAATGCTGGCAAAATGGTGAATGTGGAATACATTTTCCATACTTTAAAAAGTTATTCTTTGCTTAAACCCATGGAAAAATCTGGATCCCTCTTTACCGTGAAAGGACTGTTAGTCAAATAAACAGAGGCAGTGTTAGTTTTTTTTGTTTTGTTTTGTTTTTTTTGGTGAATATCCCTATTGTTCTTTAAGTAATAAAATCTGGATTCTCAGAGCAGCACATGTGTTTTCTGATATTATTTTCTTGTGTGTGTTGATTTTGCTAACGGAGCAAACATTTCTTTTTTTTGCTTGATATTCTATTTGGAAAACCTAAAAAGTTTATGTATGACATTGTCTACATCAAAATTATATTTTCTTTTAACTATCTAGTGGACTTCAAAATATGATTTTTTAAAAATCGAAACCAATGATTTCTTCTCTAATTCTTTTTTTGTGTGTGTGTGACAGAGACAGAAAGACAGAGAGAGGGACAGATAAGGACAAGACAGACAGGAAGGGAGAGATGAGAAGAATCAATTTTTTATTGTGGTACCTTAGTTGTTCATCGATTACTTTCTCATATGTGCCTTGACCGGGGGCTACAGCAGACCGAGTGACCCCTTGCTCAAGCCAGTTACCTTAGGCTCAAGCTGGTGAGACTTGCTCAAACCAGATGAACCCACATTCAAGCTGGAAACCTGGGGGTCTCCAACCTGGGTCCTCTGCATGCCAGTCCGACGCTCTATCTACTGTGCCACCACCTGGTCAGGCTCTTCTCTAATTCTGGATGGATTCTAGATAGAGTTGGTAGGAACCTATATTATTGTAGGCGCACTTTATACCTGCAGTTACTTTGGGACGCGTGGGTCTTCTCACATTCATGCCAGAGTATTGGGTTCACAATTGTTATGACTTTTTGTCTTATTCAGTACATAAAATAGCTTGTCCATCAAATCTTCTCAACATACCGATTGTCCTCCTTGGAAACCATGCCATGAAGTTTGGTTGAGGAATACAGTCTGAGCACGAGAACTCATGAGGTCGTTGTGGTGATGAAGGCCATGGTTAAGAGTATGGGATTTGTAATCAGACTGCTCTTGGCTTCCATCCCAGCTCAGGGACAAAGTTATGCTTGTCTTTCTTAAGCCCTGAATTCTTCATAATAAAATGACAAACATTATGGATGCCAGTAGTGTTTGTTGTGATAAATAAATGAGAAAATATCTTTAAAGTGCTCAGTCTCATGACCAGAAGTGCTAACTACACACCTAGATGCCATTGAAAACTGGTATGGATGTGTGACTTGGGGAGGGGACCTATTGTGCTTAATAGAATTTTGAAAGACATACACCAGTTTTCTTTTTTATATTTTGCTTTAGTCACAGATACTATTTGACACCCTACAGAAGATCTCCTAGGATTCTTATAATTTAATTATATAGTGATTAGCATTGTGCCTCTCCTTCTTTGTGTATGGCTAATAAAACATGTGACGACAAAACAATTGAAGTTCATGCTTCATGATATGCCTCTGATGAGACAGAATTGTACCAAATGTACAAAAAAACCCCAAAAACCAACCTCCCCCCCAAAAAAAAACCCACAAAAGAAAACCTCGATGGAAGAAAGGAGAGAGCATTTCTAGATTCCTAATAACTTTTTTTTTTTTTTCTTCATTTTTCTGAAGCTGGAAATAGGGAGAGACAGTCAGACAGACTCCCGCATGCGCCCGACCGGGATCCACCCGGCACGCCCACCAGGGGCGAGGCTCTGCCCACCAGGGGGCGATGCTCTGCCCATCCTGGGCGTCACCATGTTGCTACCAGAGCCACTCCAGCGCCTGGGGCAGAGGCCACAGAGCCATCCCCAGCGCCCGGGCCATCTTTGCTCCAATGGAGCCTCGGCTGCGGGAGGGGAAGAGAGAGACAGAGAGGGAAAGCGCGGCAGAGGAGTGGAGAAGCAAATGGACGCTTCTCCTGTGTGCCCTGGCCGGGAATCGAACCCGGGTCCTCCGCACGCTAGGCCGACGCTCTACCGCTGAGCCAACCGGCCAGGGCCAGATTCCTAATAACTTTTACCAGGACCTTTTAGACATGCTCTTTTTCATGAATTTTTTTGTTGCGCAGACTGTCATGCGGGGGAAATGGCACATTAATGAGTTACTGTGGTCTTTCAAAGCTTATCTATCAAGTGAATAGAAGTAGTACCTGGTGAGAAAGGAACATATTTTCATGAAAAGAGAGGCTGGAGTGACGGTCACATGTGACACAAGTAACAGGTGCTTGGAACTCAGCCCTGGCAACAGTGAATGAGGGATTTACGTTCCCATTGAGTGGGAGGAAACGCCAAATGAGTGACAACCCTCAGTTTTAGTAATGGTTTTTCTCAGGCCTGACTGGTTCCTTTTGGCCAAGGTGGGCATTTTCCATTCTAAAAACATCTCTGTGGTCCCCCTGAATGCATCCAACCCAACCACAGAGCACTTTCCAAATGACTCATGCTTGCAGGGATCCATGTGTATAATGATAAAACAGTATTTGCTCACTGATTTCAGCAAGGGTCTGTAAATGATTGGCAGAGAACTAATGACTCCAAGGCATCTTTGCCAAAATCCAAAAGGCCTTCCACAGTGTCATCTGAACCCATACTGCGTGTTGATGTTAAAGTTCAGTTAATAAGTTACAGTCACTGTACACTTCCTGAACTCACTCATCCAAGACATTGTGACATATGAGAGAGGAACCGATATTCTCGTAACAATGAAATTTCTGGTGGGCACCATGCGTGAGCGCACATCAGAAAGGCCCTTGAAGTATGCTTCTAAAGGTGGGTTGATTGAGAACAAGCACCTAAGTTACTCACCATTCAAATGGACAGGATTGCACCAAATACTGGGGAGTTTGCAGGAAACTTACACAGACTGAACAGGTTAGTTTCTGCTAAGCCATTGCTTAGTGGTGCCTTTTTTGCACATACCCTTCCCTAATAGCCATTTGTTGTTGATTTTATTTAGGACCTGGGCTAGTTGCCACTTTTTCTTTTCTTTTTTTTAAATTCAGCTTTCTTAAGAACTCCCTTACCCCAAAATTTTATAAGATGTCAGATTTGGGAAAAGGGTGACTCAGTCAAGTTTTCTTCTCATTCTCTTTAGTCACTGTGAGAAATGTGGCACCTGGCAGGAAAGATAAGTGACTCTGACACAGTCCTATTATGGCCAGGTAAATATCACTCCCTGTTTATAGCACTAATAATTAAACAGCCTCCGTTGATCTTGGCAATCCTGCTGTTTCAGACTTTCCTCTTCTGGAGGCCTGCGCCGAGCTCCCCACATTTATCACAGCCTGTGATCTAGGTCGGATGACTACAGCTCATACTTTTCCTCAGAGTCAAGGAAATAAACTCGGGATCACCTCGCTCTCCTTGAAGACCTTTTAAAAACATTCAGGCGAATAACTAAATTATCTGCTGAGCGTCCGGCGTGATTTCTTGCCCTAGCAATCACATTGTCGTGACTTCTAAAATACAGTCCTGTGAAATGGGGGTCAGACATGGCGAGTTCGTGAGATGGAATGTTATATATTGCCTGACATTATCTGGGAGACCACCTGAATAAAATAATCTTTCAAATCATCTGTTCCTCTAGAATGAAATATTATCTCTGGGTAAATCTTCTATGGGGCTCTTTAGCTCCATCTGGAATGCACTTCAGTCATCCTCATAGACGTTGTGTTTGCCCTTTCCAATCCTTGCTGGAAGAAGAAAATGTTTAATCAAAAATGATAAATAAGGTAACATTTAAAAGTGTCCATCCCTTACACAATTTCTCCACACACAGCGATCTGTGATTGGTTCCAACACTAATCTACTGACTATAAAAAAATAAAGGTGTTAGTATATTATAGTTTCCATTTGATTTTTATTTTTATTCAGTGAGAGGAGGGGTGGCAGAGACAGACTTCTGTGTGCGCCCCAACAGGGATCCACCTGGCAAGCCACTGGGGGGTGATGCTCTGCCCATCTGGGGCCCTTGCTTGGTTGTAACACGTGCCTTTTATTAGCAGTGGAGGCCATGGAGCCATCCTCAGTGCCTGGGGCCAACTTGCTCCAATTGAATCATGGCTGCAGGAAGGGAAGAGAGAGAGAGAGAGAGAGAGAGAGAGAGAGAGAGAGAGAGAGAGAAAGAAGCAAAAACAAAAACATCCCCCAAAACCAAACCTAAAGATACATAGAAAGGTCATTTTTTTTTTTTTTTTTTTTTTTTTTTTTTTTTTTTTACAGAGGCAGATTGAGAGTCAGAGAGAGGGATAGAATAGACAGGGACAAACAGGAACGGAGAGAGATGAGAAGCATTAATCATTAGTTTTTTGTTGTGACACCTTAGTTGTTCACTGATTGCTTTCTCATATGTGCCTTGACCACGGGCCTTCAGCAGACCGAGTAACCCCTTGCTCAAGCCAGTGACCTTGGGTCCAAGCTGGTGAGCTTTGCTCAAACCAGATGAGCCCGTGCTCAAGTTGGCGACCTCGGGGTCTCAAACCTGGGTCCTCCATATCCCAGTCCGACGCTCTATTCACTGAGCCACTGCCTGGTCAGGCAAGGTCATCTTATATTGTATGAAATGGAAAATAAAAAAGTGAATTTCTAAGAGGTGGGCTTACTTTCTACATGTTAGTTTTATTTCCGTGAATCTAACAAGTTAGACCCTCCAGGAGTATTTATTTAGGTACTACTCTATTTGAGATATTTTTAAATTAAAATTTTTTTTTTAATTATTGATTTTAGGGAGAGAAGAAGAGAGCAAGGAACATCAATTTGTTGTTCCACTTATTTATGCATCATTGGTGGATTCTCGTGTGTGCCCTGACTGGGGATCAAACCCGCAACCTTGGCGTGTCGGGACGGTGCTCTAACCAACTGAGCGACCCAGCCAGGGCTGTAGTTTATATATTTTAAGTCCTTTTGTTGTAAGTATTCAACAACATCTTCCACGTGGCTAAGGATATCAGTCCGTCCTTCCTGGGTCCTGGGTCTCCGGTCTCAGTGAAATGTCTGTCCTCTATTCACACAGCACCCAGCGGACCACTTTACTAGAAGGTGTGTCTCTCTGTGCTGTGATGGCTTCACTGTCTCCTATACTCATTTGCTAAGGTGGGTGCCCTTTATTGGTCTGCCCCCAGCCCCCAGCATGGTGGTTCCGAGGACCAGTAGCAGGAGAAAGATTAAACAAGAAAGTTATCTGAAGGAGCAGAGAGGCAGAAGACAATACAATAATGACCATGGGGAAAGGGGTTCAATTGGGGAGAAATTGATGAGGATCTCTGTGGTGCGAGATGGGCTGGTCACTCGGGGAGAACACTGGGTGGGTTGACCGCAGCCCTGGTGACAGGGTGCAGGGTGGGACCCATCTGCAGGACAGTGGACAGCTAACTCCTGAGTCCCCACTCTGGGGCAGGCACTGGGCCACGCTCAGATGTAGATCGTCTCATTTAGTCACATCAGGTCCCTGTATTAGGTAGATGATGTTAATTCCTCCATGGGGCAAGCGTCTCCCAGAACTGTGTGAGAGAAGTGGAGATTTGTGAAGTCCAATTATTTGCCCAAGGTCAATCAGCAAGTGAGGACGGAGCGGTGATTCATAGGTCTGTCTGGTGCAGGGCCTCGGTGCTCATCATGCTGTTTCTCCGATCCTTTATGGAGCTTGGACAGGGCCTGGCTTCAACGTTTGTCAAATAAGGTCAAGTGTGTCCCATCCGTCACTGTGGGAAATGGCACAGCCTGCCTGGCTCTAACCTCTGCTCCGTTCATAGTCGGGCACACGGTAATTGACATTCTTACTGGGCTCTCCAGCGATCTGACAGGAGACGAGGTCCGGTAGCAAGGAGGCTGGATCCAGAAGGTCAGCGTGTCCCTGAGCAAGGGCAGCACAGGCCTGGCTTCAGTGGCCCGAGCTGAAGGTCAGCAGTGGTCATGCCCTCTCCCCTCCACAGTGGCGAGGCTCAGGCTGTCTGCAGGGTCATGTCTGCCATCTCACTGCGAATGTCATCGTGGGAAGAGAACTGAGGACCACAGGTGGACACAGGATGAGAGGTGGTCTTTTTCCGTACTCAGTTGTGGACGGGCAGTCCAGCATTGGCTAAAGAGCCAGAAACGTTAACAAAGTAAACAGCAAAAGCAAACCATATTTAATTTTTATTTTTAAAAAATACTTTTTTAAAATTAAAAAAATATTTTTTAGAGTAGGAGGAAGGGAAAGAGAGAGAGACAGAGAGAGAGCTCAATTTGTTGTCCTGCCTATCCATATATTCCCTGGTTGATTCTTGCATGTGCCCTGACCGGGGATGGAACTCACAACCTTGATGTATCAGGATGACGCTCTACCTAACTGAGCTACTCAGCCAGGGGTTAAAGTTTTTTATCTATATCTATATCTATATCTATATCTATATCTATATCTATATCTATATCTATATCTATATCTATATCTATATGTATGTCTATGTCTATGTCTATATCTATCTATATCTATATCTATATCTATCCATCTATCTATAGATATAGATATAGATATTAGAGTAGATATGGCATCAAATGAACTACAAGTTGTGGTTTGGTGAAGTGGACAATGTAAACTAGGATTTTTCTTGCAGGGATACAAGGTGAGGGGAGTGGTCACTTGGCTTTAACTTTTGAGAACTAGGGGAGCATAGGAGGTGTCCTCAGGTACGTGGGGCTTGATATCTATTTCCCATCTATGGATGCTAATGTCAGATTTTTTATAGAAAGTGTCCGTTCATTAACTGTTTGATCACCGAAAATATGTGAGCTCTGCCTGAGTTCAGAAGTGGAAGTCAAAGGGGAGACATTTTCCAGCAATGCTTTGCATGTCTGACATGACTTTGGGGATTAAAAATGTTTTCTTGCAGAATGGTTTTCAAAGCCATTTGCTAACAAATTAGGCATTCCTGTTCTCTTACTTGGCATCAGTGAAAAGATTTTCATAAGTTGGTCCAATTTAGGGATCCACAGGACCCTGTACTTCATGTTAAACCTCAGTTGGATGTTCTAGAAAGTATTGAGACAATTTTGAGTTACTACAAGGCTCTGGCTTAGTGCTAAAGTCACAAGGATCTATTGTGTGGACAGCTTTTGAAGTTCTGTGGGAATTGGTATCATATTAACACTTCCTCAACATTTCTTTAGATGTTTTCAAATGAGCTTCCCATGTAGCTTCACAGAGAAATAACAGTTTGCAAGAACATTTCTGAGCCATGAGCTACACAGCGAGAGACCTTTCTGCCATAAACTTGTGAATTTGAAAACAAATCCTTTCATCATACCCAAACACTAGGGAATGAATGGATTTCGAGAACTGAAATTTGATTTTTTTTTGTCTCTGTGTGTGTGATGATGTTTGTTTTCTTTTTGGGTTTAGTCACCTCCTCTGTAAAAACTGATTGCAATTGGGAGTCTCTGCTTTGTCAGGTCATTGAAAGGGGCAATGCAGAAGTTGATTCCAGAGCCTTCATGGAATGTGTACGTTTCTGCATTTAACGTAAAAGTTATAGTCTATCACTTTAGAAAAATTTCCCCTGTAACTCTTGCAAATCTACATTATCTGTTTTACTCTTCTTGACTTAGTTTAAAACATAATTCTACAGCTAGGGATGTGAGTGTGTGTGTATGTGTGTGTGTGTGTGTGTGTGTGTGTGTGTGTATGTTAAAAACACTTGAAGTACTATCTTCAAATTTAAGTATTTTAAACATTTAAATTCATCACTGGGGAGGCTAGCTAGTGTTTAATTTGGTTATGCCTACTTCTTCCCATTTTTCAAGGGTTCATGGTCACATGGATGATGGCAGTTGAGTAAGAGCCTCCATCATGTGACCCATGGGCTTCGAAGATTGCAAACAAGTGGTATTGAGGGAGGGACCTTAGATGCAATATTGGTTTGAAAAATAAAAGTGGCTGCTTAGGAGTGACATTCCTGACCTATTCTCAGAGGGTCATGCTCATTTGCAGGGTCAGTATTTGGCCTGTCCCATAGTGAGAGGAATGCTACCTGGAACAGAAATGTGTCAAGTGGAAGGGCACAGGTACGTGGCATGTTGTTGGGGACAGTGTGGGCTTGCTCTCCATCCTCGGGACAACTGTCTATGCACAGCCATCTCTGGGGTCACAGGAGGCTGACCCTGGGAGAGGAAAGATTAGACTCTTTGATGTGACTCTGAGTGTTGCTGAGAGGGAGCTGGTCCCAGAGAGTGGGGTCAAGAAAGCGTTGGCTTTGACTTCCGTTTTAACTTGGAGCAAGGTTTGGGGCGAATGGCACAGTAAGAGCTGTCTGCTAGACTTCTTCTTTTTTTTAAATCAATCAGACACATTGTTTGTTCCTCTGGGTTTGACAGACGTGTTGTAATAAGGTCCTGAACTGCACCTACGGCTTTATGTACCTTCTGTCTAAAGGCTTGTTACTATTGTGACCTATATTCATGGAGCCACAAACAATGGGTTTAACCATTAACTTTCAAACCACCTTTTAATGAATTCTTTTTATATAATGAGAGTTATATGGGCTTCCGCTAGTTGCTGAGAGGGGCAAGAGAGGGCTTTAGGTTGAAATGGCTTATTAAGGAACTGGGAGTGGATGGTCAGGATGCCCCTGGACCCAGCGGAGAATTAGCCTTGACCTGACTGCGTTAGATAACACTGTTTAGTTGACATTCCACCGACTCTGGAAAACAGGAGGCTGTCTGAAGTTGGTTTGGCTGAGAATGAAATCACATTGTGGCCAATTCTTCTATTCATTCAGTAACCCCCAACTGCCCCCCCCCCCATCTGTGTCAATACTTAGTGTCCGTTAAGGCATAATTGATGTTAGGTATCTATTTTCACAGACTTTTCTGGTGGGCTTTGGAAAGTTACAGACTGAAAAAGGATACATTGTGTTTTCCCCCCCAAGGGATATAAAAGACTGATAGAGATGACTGAAATCCCACCCCCCTTAGATCCACAATGATCTCCATGAATCTTCTCTCTTGTTTTTAATTGTGTAACAATTAATAACAAAAAGGTAGTTTTCTAGAAAACTGTACAACCAAGGTTATACCCGAGTGCTTCATTAATTAGTGTTCATAATATTTCATGCGAAATAAAGACCATTCCATTGGCATGGTGAACCTGACCTTGTTTCTTTTTATTTTTTATTTATTTATTTATTTTTTACCTTGTTTCTGTTGCTGTTGAAATGTCATTCATTAGCCAACATGGACAACCGTTGTGGGGGTCGTCCATGTTATCTACTTTTTCATGGGGTTTTAATTTCCACGTGCCGCTTTGAATCACTTGAACTCCTGCCACTTTGAAACATGTGGGCATCCAGGGAAGGGCCAGGATCCATCCACGGGAACCGCCCCCTTCTCACTCCTTCTCTCCCTTTCCCTTTGTCTCGTGATTTTTAAGCCGAGGAGTAAGGAGCCAGAAGGTTGTGGTAAGCACAGGCTAGGAACCCAAAGATCTTACGGAGTCAGTGCCTGCCAACGCAGCTTCTCTAGGGGCCCAGGCTCTCCCCGGGCACAGGTGGAGATGAACCAGGTAACTTACTGTTGTCTCCTCTCCCCTATCCTGCTTCAATCTCAACCCAGCACACAGGTGGATGTTGGTCAAGTGAAACCTGCATCCAGTCACCCTGTGTGACTGTGGATGTGGTCTCGCTCTCATCTTTGGACTGCGGGTCGGCACTGTGGGGACACTGACTCGTCTGCTGTCTGGGACATGGTAACATTGTGGCTAGAAAGCTTGGGGAGGTAGCTGCATGCAGGCCATAGCAAGCAGCTCCAAGTGGCACTTTTGAGTTAGCTGGCTGTCACAAAGGGATAGTCACAGGGATATGTATATATCTATATCTATACCATCTATCTCTCATCTATCTATCTATCTATCTATCTATCTATCTATCTATCTATCTATCTCTATATCTGTATTTATCTATATCATCTATATCTACGTATTTCTATCTATATCTATATCTATATCTATATATTTTTTTCCTGAAATATCCTTCTAAGTCATCCTGGCTTTACTCTTGTCAGATTGCAGTGTGAATTCATGGTGGAATGTTTCGATTTAAACGGGTCTTAATGGCCCTGTTGGGTCTCCCATTCTGAAAGCAACCAGGACTGTCTGTGAATGAGGGCAGAAAAGATGCATAAGGACAGGCTATTGTCGCCTTGCCGTCTATACCTTCATTTATAAATAAGAAAACCAGTATTGGGTGCTTGTTCTCAACCGGAACACTGCCAGGGGAGACTAGACAAAGCATAGACCCTGACTTTGTAGGAATTGTCTTCCTTTTCCCACCCACAGGCATCTAGGTGTTCACCACCATTTAAATGCAAGGTCCACTTTTCCATTGTCCTGGGATAGCATTTATATATATATTTTCTCATGTCGCCTCCAATGACTGTTCTTATCAGCAGTGAGCAGTGACTTCGGTCATATTTGCGAGGTCCCCAGGGCAAGCGGCTGTCCAGGAATTTTCCCTGCTTTGGGGAGAGTCCGGGCATTTTCAAAGGGACCTGGTCACCATACTCTCCTCCATAAAGTAACTGAGGGCAGCACACCAGAGTGCTGATTTTTACCTGGATGCTTATAAATCTTATCTCGGTAAATAAAATAAAACTAGCTAATGATCGCCAGCCGTATTTTCTTTACTTCTGAGGGATGAGTTTACCAAAGGGGGGTGGGGTGGGGTTTCTCACCACAGCACTAAAACAGCTTTTAGGCAGAAAATAGCCTTATGTCAACCCTAGACAGGTCATTCTCATTTCACAAACACACCCTCCTCTGTTAGGTCCTTTCATGTTCTGATTGTTCCCACATGTGCAGGACTCCGTGGGGATTGTGCTGAAAACATATTTGTTTGTACAGAAATATTTTTTAAAGTGCTTACCCTCCCCTGACCCCCCGCAGAAGGACCAGGAGCTGTCTTCCATTAAGGGCGTGTCAGGGCAGGTTGGTTTCAGAGGAAACACAACCTACTGCGAATAATTGGTCTGTCATCTCCAATTGCAGTTATCTGTAGGGAGGGGGGACCCAGTGAGCCAGCTGGGCGCGGAGTTTGGGAAAGGCTATGACTGGTGAGCCAAGGGCCATTTAATCGCCCAGCTGAGCTGGAACCAGCGAGCTTGGTTCTTGATCAGAGAACTTGGCTTGGAGATGAATCTGGATCCTCGAAAGCGTGAGTCACACTGGCCCAGGTTTATGATCCACATTCCGTTGAGGCATAAAGAGATGTGGATTTTCTGGTCTCTGAACCTGGTTGTTGAAAATGCAAAGAATTTAGTGAGCTGCGTCCCTAACTGCCTGAGACTGTTTGCTTGTTAAAGGAAGATCCGAGCCCTCGGGTTCAGCTGCTTGCACTTCCACTGGGGAGACGAGATGTATAGTCTGAGAACAACTTGCAGGAAAAAATGGAATATAAGTTGGAGCCAAATGTTGAGACAGTGGCTGAGTGGGGTGCAGAGGTGGGGACGGCCCTGCTGGTGGAGACCTTGGCAGCAACGGGGAAGGGAGAGGAGACAGGCAGCTTTTGGAGAAGGGATGGGTGACATGGAGACCACAGAACATTTGGGTGGGAAGTGCCCTAGAGACAGATAAAGGGGCTGACGGCCAGCATGCGCAGAGGAAGCAGGAACTGAACAAGGTGAGCAAGTGTGGAGGACAGGAAGGGACGGAGTCCGATGATGGACAGCCTCGGGTGCCAGACTTTTATTCCAAAATAATGCAAAGACAACAAAGTTTATTCACTTACTAATCTTATTCAGTAGCTCTTTGAATTTGAATGGCAGGCATCAGCGTAGGCACATTTGGAATTTTGCCCTCATCTTGCTTTGAGTGATATCAGTGAAGGATGTCTTTATTTATTTTTTTTAGAAAAATAAGAGGGCCCTGGCCGGATGCTCAGTGGGTTAGAGCCTCATCCCAAAGCACAGAGGCTGCCAGTTTGATCCCCGGTCAGGGCACCCACAGGAACAGATTAAGGTTCCTGTCCTCTCTCTTTCTTCCTTCCTCTCTCTCTAAAGTCAATAGAATAAACATAAAAAAGAAACCTATAAGAGTAAAACAGCAACATAAATGACAACAACAACACACATCAGAGGCAGAGCACAGAGGATTTTTGTTTTTAGCTTCACGAAACTCCTCTGTGTGATACTGTCATGATGATAGGTCACTGTACATTTGTCCAAAGCCACAGAAGGCACAACAAACACCAAGCATGAACCCCGGAAGTCAGCTGTGAATGCTGGGTGGTGATGACGTGCAGTGTGATGACAAATGTACCCTCTGCTGGGGCTCGTGAGCAGTGGAGGAGGCTGTGCAGTAGGGAGACACTGCACCTTCCTGTCCATTTTGCTGTAGACCTGTAACTGCTCCAAAGAGTCTATTAAATTTTTAATGAGAAAATTAAAATAAACCCACACATATGAATGAATAATAGACCTACATACATTTCTCACTTTTTAAAAATGTCACTTGAGATGACCAAGGTAGAGATTTTTTTAAATGCACACTTGCTAGGGAGAACTGGGTCAAGTGTTTGAGTTTTTATCAGTGATTAAAAAGAAAAAAAAGAATCTCATGCCTGCTTCTTTAAAACCACGCTCGCAGGAATAGTTTGGTTACATCCTAAAAGTTATATTTCTACTAGGCTGTCACCTTTTAAATATCCCTTAAAATGGATCCCTCGATCATGATGGATCGCAGTCACCCTGTCCGATCCTCACCCAGCCCTCTCTGTTCACGTTGGACTTTGCAGAGGGTGGACTTGGCAAGAAGGCAGGGAAGTCCGGCTCTGGGCTCCTCACAGCTGGACGTGCAGGGCCGGTGGGTGGAGGTCAGGGGGCCGAGGTCCTGTGTCACTGCAGACACGGTCTTCCTCACTTGTGTGTGTGCTTGAGATCCCTCCTACCCCCCAACCGTGCCCCCACCCCCAGTGAGCAAATTCACGCTCTCAGTGCAGGGAGTTGAGAGATTTGGCACGAGACCCAGGAGGTGGCAAAGGACTGCATTTGTTTATTTTGTCTATCTGTTCTGTATCACCAAATGCTCTCATCTCATGTTTCTTATAAACATTTTGACATTCTGCTGGATTTTCTGCAAATGTCTTCCATCTGGAGGCGTAGAGTATTCATCAGCTGTCGGGTCCACCTTCAAGTCCTGATCATTTGATTGCTGGCCATAGAAACAAACCATAACCTATGTGCCGAGTGGGGTCACACAGACTTTCTATTTTGAAAGAGCATTAAAAAAACTTAAAAAAAAAAAGAGTGGAAATGGATACTAATGAACTATACTAGGGGAATGATTATTTCTATCATGGCACTGTCAAAATTGTTTTCATGGTGTATAAAGCTTCAGCTCCCCATAGAACGTTTCAGAATCAGGCAGTGTGATCAGCTGGAAAAGCCAAGCAGGGTTTACACTGCGCTGCCTGCCCCCCCACCCCGTGGGTTGGTGAAGGCTGGTGACACTACATCATCGTATCACCTGTGGCCTCAACTTGACTATATTCTCCTGCATGGGTTTGATCTGTTGTTCTCAGAGGGTAGCCCCTGCATTGTCTGACCTTGGGGTGTGTAATGCTTGTTTGGTCAAATACCAGGGCTTCTAAAAATCTGGGACTTGGTAAAGAGAAGAGCCTGGTCAGAGGTGGGCTGTGAGTGACAGCCCCTGGTGTCACCATGTTTATTGTGAGCCTCTGTGAGGATGGAAGCACTTTTAGGGAAACTTAACTAAATAGATTCAGGCAGGATGAGTCAATTCCTACATCTGTGATTCTCTTTTTCTTGCATTTTTTAGGCTTTAATGTTCTGGTTACATTTTCCACTCATTGTAATATTGCTACATGAACATTGTAGAAAAATGTAGAGACTATTTCAAAGGTGTAAAACATTTTAAAAAATTATTATCCCACCATCAAAGAATATCTGTATAATTTGAGTTTTTTTCAGTCTTTATAGGGATATAAGGATGTTTTTGAAAAGCATAAAAACCTTGTAGCTTCCTTTTGTTTCTAACTGATGTTTAACCAGTAATATTTCTCATGTCATGGAATATTTTTTGTAAATATGATTTCTTGATGGTTGATGTAATACCCCATTGTATTAATCTGGTTCTATTTAAAAAATAAATTTCTATGATTAGAAATGTATTTCTGGTGTCTTTTTGTCTGTTAGAAATAAGAACAAGGTACATATGCTTTTTTGAGTTGTTGCCTAAGAAAGAATTGAATGTTTTTAAATAAAAAAAACCAAACAAAATATTTTTAATATGAAAAAATTCAAACAAACAAATGTCACAATTAACACAATGAATTTCCCATAGTCTTGTCACCTAGTTTCAGCAATTATCAAGATTTTCACAATTTTCAGTATTTTATTTTCACATTTATGAGGATTATGTGTATTGTTCTAGGTACTTTGGGAAAAAATATTCCAAGAAAGGTTGGTTCAGTTTATATTTCTGTGAGCTGCCTTGGCAAAAATCTTAGTGAAAAAAAATTTTATAGCCCCTAAATTGTTTTGCTTTAATTTGCATTATTCAATAGCCCCAAGATTTGAAGACACATTAGACATTTTGTTTGCGGTTTGCAGTTATTCTTTCTGCATTGTACACTCATTTCATTGCCTGTTTTTTCCCGTGTGTTTGTCTTTTTCTTATTTAAAAGAGCTCTGTGTTAAAAGGATATTAGCTTGTCTGTCATCAATGTTCCAAGTGGTTTCCCTGGATTTTATTTGCCTTTTAAATTATATGCTGTTCTCTGACATAGAGCAATTTTTCTTTTAAGTAGATGAATCCATGTATCAAAATGTTTTATAACTTCTTTTTAAGGCTTACAGCAACTTTTCCCCATTCCAAGTTTGGAAACCCTTTCCCCCAAAGTAATATGATGGGGTAACTCTGGGGTCACGAACAGAGCTTGAATTCTCACTTGACATTTATACAAGCTGTGTGACTTGAAGCGAGGGCGTTGGCCCCTGTGTGCCTCAGTTTCTTTATCTGCAAAGCAGCAATGATTATATTATGACCACTTCATAAAGTTGACAGCCGTGGGGTGGTTAGTGACAGTCTCTGTAAGATCCTTTGGAACATGTAATAAGTGCTCTACAAATAAATACTAATTGTTATTATTGCCTATTTACCTCTTTAATTCATTCAAAGCATTTGGGTGTGTAAGGGATGACTGTGAAATTCTTTCAGAAAAGTCTTTGTTTACAAAAATCTCCAATACATTGTGGTGACCAAATTTCAACAGAGAAAATGTATTTAAGACACAATTAAAAAACAAAGAAACTATGATTTCCTCCATAATGTTCCAAGTGGTTTCCCTGGATTTTTGTTCTAAAACAAAAAGATACCATTATGCTTGCAAATCATCCTAAGATGATAGAAAAGTGCCTAATTTTTAGAGGTAAAAAAACTTATCTATTACTAGCCAAACCATGTCATTAGAAAGAAAAAAGGAAAACGGAGGAAGGTGGGTGCAGACAGGACCTCACAGCTGGGAGGCTGCCCAGCTGAGCTGAGAACTGTCTTTAGTTCAATGCACATGTGTCCCTATTCTTGAAGAAAGAGAAAACCAATGCCCATCTCCAGCAGAAGAGGAAGAGTTTAGAGCCTGATTTACACATAAAACTGAACCAAAGAAACTGGAAAGATTTATGTTCTCTTGAAATGGATAGTTGAGGTCAAAGTGTTTTGTTTTGTTTTTGTTGTTGTATTTTGCACCTGAATTCTCTGGATAATTGGCACAACCCTTGCTTTTGAATTGCTCATGAGGGATGTAACCCATGGCAATGGAGCATTTGGAAAAATGATGTTTAGGTCGGAGGCGCTGGGACTACCACCCGGGTTATTCAGGTCACGCCTTGGCTCAATGGATAGTCAGCATTTAGCGGGGACTGGCCTGGGCCCTGGCCGTGTGATGGTGAACCAAACAGTCCAGGAGCTTGCCTTGGTGAGAGCTGCCTTCAAGTGGGAGAGATGAAAACAAGAATAAAGACATTTCCCTGCATCACTGCAGTCCCATCACCATGGAGGGCAGTGGAACCATGTTACCAGGGTGGTCAGTTGTGGTAGGAGCCCCCACAGCTTCAGTGAAAAGCCACCAGCTAAGCAGATCCCCCAGGTGAGGGGGCAGCAGGTTTCAGGCAGAGGGAACACCAGGTCCTTAGGGCCTGAGATCACACAGGTTGGTGGTGGACTCTTCTGGGTTTCCTCCCATTACTCAACCTCCCGTTTGTTCTTCTGGGTAGGTCTGATCTGAGACTGTGGACAGTTGCTGCCTTCATGCTCGTCGATGAACAAGAGCTTTGCCTTCT
The DNA here is from genome assembly GCF_036850765.1 of Saccopteryx bilineata. Lineage (NCBI taxonomy): Eukaryota > Metazoa > Chordata > Mammalia > Chiroptera > Emballonuridae > Saccopteryx > Saccopteryx bilineata. The sequence continues at coordinate 239,720,317 of NC_089490.1, read as the reverse complement.
CTTCCATGACCTTGCCCATCAGTCAGTCTCATGGAAGAGGCTGGGAGGGGGCTTTCAGAGGCCAGACAGCCTAGAAGACCACATTCTAATCTTTCGTGATTGTGCAGATACAGGCTGTGCGGCCTGCATAGGTCCACAGGGGTGATGGATGTGGTCATGTATCGATTCAGGTAGTTGCAACATTCTTTCCTTTTCACCAGAAAACTCACGTTCTGGTCATTTCTTCCAGAGCTCCTTAGAGAAGGGCATTTTGTGAGCATGATGGTCCATCTTGATTTCTACCATGTTGTTGATGACCCAGAAAGCTGCCAGATTGATTACCTGGTCACTTTCTTCATTGAATAAGTAAAAAACCTACAAAAAACAAACTAACAAATGAAGAGCCAGAGAATCCTTTCTAACCATTTGCTTCTTAACTGCAGGACTAGCTCTGGGGAATGCTGCGATTTTTAGCTCTGCCTTTGGACAGGGTTGTTCTGGGGAAATCACAGAGTTGGAGATTATTAAACATGTCTCACAAGGGCAGAGTTTTTGTGTTTTTATTTTTATTTTTATTTGACCTGCACCTTCAGTACACCTGACACAGAAAAGGCCCTCTCTGAAATAACTGTCGGCTAGATACATTCAAGGTAGCAGAACCTAAAGGAAACCCCCGCCCAATCCCTCCATCTAGTTTCCTCCTTCAGGGAAGATGGTCCTAGGAGAGTTATGATTGGCACACCCAGAGAAGCGCCACCATGGACCCTTTTTCTACTTTTATTACAAAAGTAGAAAAATGAGTTGGGTGGTAAAGAATAGGTTTATTCTAAATGTTCAATTTATGGGTGAAAAATTAGCCAATCAGGAGTGGTAGAATGCATTTGCTTTCTCAGATGTTAGATTGCATTTGGAATCTCAATCTATTTTTTAAGTATTTTTATTTATTTATTTATTTTAGAGGAGACAGAGAGATAGATAGATAGATAGATAGAGACAGAGAGAGAGAGAGAGAGAGAGAGAAAAGGGGAGGAGCAGGAAGCAGCAGTTCCCATATGTGCCTTGACCAGGCAACCCTGGGGCTTTGAACCAGCAATCTCAGCATTCCAGGGCAATGCTTGATCCGCTGCGCCACCACAGGTCAGGCCCGGAACCTCAATCTTGACCATTATTTTAATCTGTAGTATGTGTTTTATATATTTCCAGTGGTTTCTTGCAGATGACGTAACTCCTCACGTAATGCTGTTGATGGGTTCTGTGACTTGAAGCTTAAGGAGGTGCAGGGAAGCCAGTTTCCCATAGGCTGATGGATCTGGAAAGGAACTGAACTCCTTGGGCAACTCTTCAATGTTGTAACAAAATGACATTATTCCAGGACCTGCTGTATTTATGGGTTTTTTGGACCCATTCTGACAGCTCCATCTTTTAGTTGGCACATTTAGATGCTTGACATTCAAGGTGATTATTGATACAGGTACATTAGTATCTATCACATCTATGCCTGTTTTCTATTTGTTATTCTTGCATTTTGTTCCTATTTTTGTCTGCTCTGTGGGGTGTTTTATTTAAAAATTTTTTTACTTAAAATATTTTTATTTTTATTAACTTTAGAGAGAAAGGAGGGAGGAAAAAGAGAGAGAGAGAGAGAGAGAGAGAGACAGGAATATCGATCTGTTCCTGGGTGTGCCCCATCAAAGTAGCAACCTCCGCACTTCAGGATGAAGTATAATTTATAGACTGTAACATGTTAAATGAGTAGGTGTGAGTGTCAATATATCCACTAGAAAAAAAATTAAGCCGTTACTTGTGAGTGATCACTGGACCCATGTCTCCTAACTGAACTAGATAGACCGTTTTGTCTGGACACCATGGTTGAGAATTGCCAAGACAGAGATTTCTAATGCCCAAGAAAGGTATTATTTTTAGCTCAGTTTCCACCGTCTGTCTTTTGAAAGTAGAGCCGTGGATTCTCTTGGCTCTCAGACTAGGTGTTGTCTGCTCCTCTTCAGGCTGGCACACTGGGCAGCCTCTGCGAGGTACTTCCTTGTTCTGTCACCACAGGACGACAGCCTTGTGGGAGGACTTGTGGTTTCCGAGGAAGCTGGGATACACACCACACGGTAATTTAGGAATCATGTATTTTTCTCCCCAATATACATTGGCCAGGAACTTGAACTGCACTGAACCAGGAGTCCGACCCTGAGGCTGGCTACCCACCTTTCCTTTCTGATACAATAAATTAATCATTTAACCACAGACTGGTGGAGCAACGGTTCAGTTTTAACCTATTCAGCCCCGACTTCAAACCAGAAACAGTCATGAGTCTTTTTTTTCCTGAAACCACAGAACCCTAACACCAAAATGTCTTCAAATCAAGCCGAAACTAAACTTGGCTCCCATCCTTCCACTTCAACGAGAGGCTTTTGTACCATTCTCCATGCTTTGCGTGGGCGACACGTGGCTATATATGGTGGAATCTGGTGTTTGAAGGTCATGGACACAGTGCCAGAGTTTAGAGCTATCATGGCAAATACATTGTCTTCATGGTGCAAATTGGAAATCCTGCCCTAGACTAGAATCATTGTGCCTTCAGTTAACGGGAAGGGTAACATTCAGGCTGGTCATTTTCCTGCTGAAAGGGGGAAGGTTGGCTGGTCACTTAGGAACAGCACCGAGGTGGCCATGCCGGGAGGCATGAAGGAAGGCAGTGAGGATGGGGAGTGGGAGCAAATTTGGGGGACAGGGAGGAACAGCACTTCAGTGTCGACAGAGGACACGGGAGTGAAGAGAAGAAAAAGCCGCCTTCAGTCCGAGGCACTGCCCGTCGTTGCCTGTTGATTCCCATCTTTCCTTCTATTTGGATGGCATCAGCGGAAGGCCAAGCCAGTCACTCTCATGCTTTGGAAACGCCGTACCTAATTAAGTATTGTCAAAGTCCATTTTATTTTCTAGAAAACAAGAACCTGGCGTTTATACTGAGAGAGAGAGAGAGAGAGACAGACAGACAGACAGAATGGGGCAAGGCCTAGTCCATCCTGTCCAGTCTTGATGGGTTCTAGAACCTCACCAGCCGGCACCATTTTGGCCCTGGGAGCCTCTCCCCGGCTTCTGTAAACTGAAGTCAAATGCAAGCTGACTAGCAAACAGCTACACTATAGACTGAGCTGGCCGCCCGCTGGACAGATGTCTGCCCAGAAATGGGCCTCTTAAACCCCTCTTCCCATTAGCGGGTTGTTTTAAAACATGTTCCCAGGGATGAAGCGAAGCCTTTGTTCCCCCAGCTTTCCTTGGCTGCCTCTATTTCTTGAACCGCGGCCGCTGTGTTAGGAAGGATGTCTGTGGGGAAGCCGGGAGGAGAGCATTAGCGGATCGGGCCGGTGCGGCTAAGTAAGCCGGCCGTGCGTCCCGGCCGAGCGGGACATGGCATTCACAGGGCCATTTTCGTTATTGCTGCAATTAGTTCTGACTCAAGTGTTTCATAGAGGATGAGGTCTCCAGGCTGAAAGCGGTAGGAGAGACACAGGGTAGCCGCGGGCACGGGCTGCAGCCGGCAGGCAAGCAGGGCAGGAGGGAGGGACCGGAGACATTTCTGTAGGAGCCTCCATTTGTACAATTTGTAGCATTTCTGGTTTTCATGCGGACATTAAACTTGGCCAAGCTGAAGTGCCATTAGCTCTAAGAGAAGATAATGTACATTCGTTCCCGCAAATTCTATAAAAACAGACTGAAGCCAGAGCTGCTGTCGATGGGACAGCTCCTCCTGACATGGACCTCACAGAACGCCTACAACATTGGACTTACACGCTGGAAAGGGGCAAGCCGATGGTGCCCCTAGAGTCCCAGGTGCTTGGACTCTTCACTGATGATAGTTACCACGCATCTTAGATCTGGAAGACACCCAAGAGATGGTGAAGTGTTGCTTAAATTCCAAGTATGACAAGTTTTAAAAGAACCCCCCCTCTTTCATTAAATTGTTGATTGATTTTAAAGAGAGAGAGATGGGGGGGGGGGCTGACCGGGGATCAAACCGGCAATCTCTGTGTATCAGGATGGTGCTTGAACAAACTAAGCTATCCGGCCAGGGTGCAAGGATGGCAATGTTTGTTAATGAGTCAGCACAACATTTATGATGGGCTGGGGACGAGGCTAGGCATTAGGGGTGATAAGATACATTATGCACAGGAGTTCCCTCAAGGAGCTCATGGCACAGTGGAGGAGACAGCATCTAAATGCTTTGTCGTGCCTGACCTGTGGTGCAGTGGATAAAGCGTCGACCTGGAATGCTGAGGTCGCCGGTTCAAAGCCCTGGGATTACCTGGTCAAGGCACATATGGGAGTTGATGCTTCCTGCTCCTCCCCTCTTCTCTCTCTCTCTCCTCCTTCTCTCCTCTCTAAAATGAATAAAGTCTTGAAAAAAAATAAATGCTTTGTCATGACAATAAGCTGAGTGGCATTGGTGCCATGTTCCCTGGGAGTCCAGAGAGCACGTGTGCTGTCTGGGGGTGACTGTGCAAAAAGGTGAGGGAAGGTGACAGAGAGAAAATGCCTCTTGAACTGATCCCAGAAATCTCAAGGCCAGGGTGCGTGGGGTGCATGGTTTTCTGAGGAGCCTGGTCCTTACATGCAAAGGCGTGGGGGTGCCTCACATCACCCTGCACGTAGCGAAGTGAGGACTCAGTAGTTCTGGAGCTGATTAGGGAGGTGACAGGGGTTGAGATGAAGAAACGTAAGAAGCCAGGTCCCAAAAAGATGCGACACACTGTTTCCCCAAAAATAAGAGTGTCTTATATTAACTTTTGTTCCTAAAGACGTGCTAGGTCTTATTTTCAGGGGAAGCCTTATATTTCTAAGCTTGAAAAAAATTACACTAGGTCTTATTTTCGGGGGATGTCTTATTTTTGGGAAAACAGGGCATTAGGGAGGGCGGGCTCCCTCAGGTGGGCAGTGGGAGGACTGTTTTGGATTTTAAAGACAAGAGTGACCTGACCTGTGGTGGCGCAGTGGATAAAGCATCGACCTGGAACATTGAGGTCACTGATTCAAAACCCTGACTTCCCTGGTCAAGGCACATATGGGAGTTGATGTTTCCTGCTCCTCCTCCCTTCTCTCTCTCTCTTCCTCTCTCCTCTCTAAAATGAATAAATAAAATCCTAAATAAAACAAAACAAAACACCTCAAGATAAGAGTGACATTCGGACATTCGGATGGGTCATTCCTGGTCAGGGTGACGGAGGTGGGTTGTTAGAGACTAGCCTTGGAGAGACAGTGAAGCAAGGCAGGAAGAAGGCAGTGGATGGGGGGCAGGAGGGTTCTTTGGAAGACTCCATGGAGCAGAATTGCAGAATTGATGGGATGGGGGAGTGGGACGTAAAGGAAACTGCCAGATGTATGGCATGGGACATGAACAGGGAACTGATGCTATCAGAGGGAACAGACCCCCAGTCGTGAGGGAGTTCACATTCAGACAGAGAGAGTTTGGGATGCTTACGGACTACTCAGGTGGGAACGTCTCCTTGTCTGTGAGTGGCATATCTGTGGAACTGAAACGAGGTGTCCACAGCAGAGGGAAGGATTTGGGAGGGAACCAGTCTGTGGACAGCAGGTGAAGCCATGGGAATAAAGGCCACCCAGGGGCAGATAATAGAGTACGCGAAAGGGAGGGCACTGTGGTTCTGTAAGGACTGCCAAACTTGAGACCTGCCTCTGATGGACACTTCAAAATGTAACATGCAGCGCAGCACATCTTATTAGAGCCGAGCTGTGCCCAGAGAGTCACGGGTATTTCCAGGGACCAGAAATGAAGAGGGAGTGGAAAATTCCCTTCATTCCCTCCAAATTACCTCTGTAACATCCCCTTCATGGTAGGTGGGTGGCTGGGGTGCTGTGTGCTGGCTGGAGCAGAAGCTCTATTGTTTTCAATAACCCAAGAGGTCATGTGGTAACTTTACATGGGACCAGGACATACAGGTTCTGTGCTCACCGAATTGGAGCGTTAAGACCCAGGACCATTCAGAATTAGGGAAAAATTGCCCACAGGCAGGAGAAGAAGACAACTCAATTGTTTTATTTTGGTTTTGAGGTAGGAAAACAAAAAGCCACATGTGGAAATTTTTTACAATAAAAATTTGTATCCATATGGGTTTGGGGTTAAAAAATTTTTTTTAAGTCACCTCACAGTATAATTTACAGATTAAATGTTCATCTTTCAAAGTGTGGGGTTTGATGCATTTTGACAAAGGTATATCATTATGTAATCACCAAAATAATCGCCCCTCACCTTAAAAAAGGTTACAGGAATTCCAAAAAAAGAAAAAAAAAAGCCATAAAAATAGTAATAATCATCGGACACATGAAAAAGCAGGGTTATCCTCCCCAGAATTTTAAATAATAAAACAATCTGGTAGAAACCATAAATAAGATTTTTAAAAAATAGTCCATTGCTGACAGATTTCTAAAATGAAGTGATAAAATGATTGATTTTATGAAAAATTGATGTGATAAATATGAGCTTGGAACTCTCAATAGATTTTTTTTTTATTTGACTTTGATTGAAGGTCATTGTAACAGCTCTGCTTTGACATCAGATACCAGGAACTTCTCCCCCACCCACGTTACTTCAGCTACGATAACTATGGAGTAATGACTTTTATGTCACACTGTGAATATGTTTAAGAGGAGTAGTTAAAAACTCCAAACCACTCATGCATTGACTAAAAAAAAAAAAAAAAAAATTCTGCCTATTTTTAGAACCAAGGCAGCTTTCCATGTATGGTCTGGACTGGCACTTAGGTGAGTTGGGGGTCAGCAGGTAATCAATCACAGCCGGATAATAGACATTGGTGATATTGCTTTGCAAAGTATCTAGTCTGATGTATGTCAGTGGCTTGTTCTTCACAGTACCTTCAAAATAGGTATAATGGAACGAGGCTTTTCCCTAACGAGTCACAGCAGGCATACAGGAACTTCTGAGACTTAGAAGGGAGAGATGATTGAAGAAGGGAAATGATGATATTTTATTTTTATACTTGGACAGCCAAGGAACTCAGCCGGTCAGAAATAGCCACACACTGTTTACATTCCTGAGAGCCCACAGGGTATACTGAGAGCCTCTTCTGTTTCATGGTGTGACGTCCTGAAGATAGCGTAATACTAAATATTGTGAGTTTTTTTTCCCCTCAGCCTGGTTTTATCGCTAATACATGACCTGCCCTCTGGTTGTTGTTGGTGGTCAGTCCTGAGCTCTGTGTCCTAAACAGATGCAAACAATTATGGAATAACGGGCTCTCAACGGCCAAGTTCTAGGACAAGAAAATCACCACTGTGATAATCTGGAAGGAAGACTCATGACCTTCAGCTCCGAAAACAACACCACGGCAGCTTCTGGCGTGAGCTGTTATGAGAACACTTGTTCTGTGAGCCACGCGGGGCTGGCGGTGGCTCGGGTCTACACTCCAGAAGCTGGTGTACTTTTTTCCAAGGAGGGCTGGGGAGAACATCGTTACCCTGTGATCATTTTCTAAATGCTGCGTCAGTCTGAGGTGGATAGGACCTCAGCTTTGCTGCCTCCGGCTCTGTAGTGCTGATAGGATTTTAGAATAGAAAGTTTCAGTGAAGGCAAACAAAGTTTCTTGGTCCCTGACAAACACTGGTGTGTCACATTGGGCTTGCTCAGCATGATGTCACCCAGAAATCTGGTGTTTTGACATTGGCAATGGAGAGAGACTTGGTGGTGATCAGTGATGGGGGCTGCACGAAGGAGGGCACGTGACCTTGACTTGGTTCCCCCCACCCAACTCTGCAGGGATTTCAACCTCTGCCTGGTGCTGGCTTGCTTCTGCAGTGCCACCCGGTCTAGGTCATCTGCCCCTGAGGCACAGCGAGATGATTTTGGAGTCTTCTCACTCCCACAGTCGTTAGACTTATCTAATAAAAATATTATGCCTTCTGCCAGAGGCAGCATAAAACCTAGTATCTCACATTCAAAGAACAGATGATGACTGGCTGATGAAAGTGTTGTCTGGGAAGGTGGTTTTTCTTCCTCATTTGCGTTAACGTCTCCTCATTCTTTGTGAGCACTGAAGTTCATCTGTCTCCCTGCCGTGGCCTTGGTCTCTTTAGGAGGCTGTGGGCCTTGTGTTGTCGTTTGGAGTCTGAAACTTACTGGACAAGCACTCTTCTTTCTTCCTATTTTAAAATTAGGCTTCTGTAAGTGTGGCTCATTTTGAGAAACATGTTATACAAAGACACAAATATACAAAATTGATACTTTCAGGGTATGAATGCTCTACAGAAGGAATCTTTGCTTGGCTAAATTACTTACAAGGCCTTTTCCTTTATTTATTTTTTTAAGGGATGCCTTCCAGCACTCTTTTATTTAAATAATTATTTGCTAGAAAGCCCGGTTAGAAGGGAATTTTTAGGTTATTCTTTACTGACAGGGTTGCGGGTGAAACGCAGAAGGTCCCATTACATTTAAATTTCACATCACCACAAATACTTTTCTTGTTATAACATGTCCCATTCTTGCACAGACATACTTCTACTCACCGAAGTTTTGGCTATTTGTCTGACATTCAACCTTGCATGAGTGTCTTGTATTTTTATTTGCTATTCATCTGCCCCCCTTACCAGGGTAAGACAGAATCTTAAAGTAGTTAGTTAGTCAACCCTGTCCTACCAAATTTCCATCTGAAAACAACTGTCCCTTGGGTCACATCTCTGTTGTTGCATCAGAGGTGACCTGTGTTGGATGAGACCTGTAAGAGTTCCCTGTGAACTGAGGATAAAGATTTGGTGTATGCGTGCTAGGGGCACAGCATGAGCCAGGAGTCCGAGGCTCAAGGCTCCAATAGGGTGTGACAAACAAGGCTGCGGAGCAAGCTGAGGGAGGTGTCTCTTTTCCCCAGAGTGGCTGCAAACATCCCAACTTCCATTGGTCATGGTGTAACCGCAGAACCAGCTCGGGATGGTCCTGCCCTGTTTAGTGAGGTACTGGGCTGCTTTTCAGACATCATAGACCAAAATCACAGGTCCTGCAGCCCAAGGACATGCAGAGGAGAGAAGTCTGACCTCCAGCCGCACCTCCAACCAAAGTCCAGTCTCCACAATGCAGAACCGGAGCACCAGGCATGGACGGGACTTGAGCTGGGAGCCCTCCTGGAAGCAGAGGGTCCGCTGTCCAGGAGCACGTGGTGCTGACGCCCTCCACTGTCAACGGCCATGCTCCCAGGTCTTCCGATGAGAGCTCGCTACCAGACGTCCACATCCCTATGTCTCTAACCCTTTAAAGACCCTTGGCTTAACCCAGGGAGCAGGACAGACTTGAGACACCACTAGGTCCCCATCTCCTCTGCTGGTAGCTTCTCCAGCAAATTAAACTTTCCTTCCCCCAAAGCCTGACGTTTTGAGTTTTGCCCCTGATGACCAGGTGAGACCTCGGTTCTAACCTGTAGAGCACCCAAGATCTCCAGACCTTGTGGGTTTTTTTTTTTTTTTTTTTTAACAGAGACAGAGAGTGAGTCAGAGAGAGGGACAGATAGGGACAGACAGATAGGAATGGAGAGATGAGAAGGATCAATCATTAGTTTTTCGTTGTGCTTTGTGACACCTTAGTTGTTCATTGATTGCTTTCTCATATGTGCCTTGACTGCGGGCCTTCAGCAGACCAAGTAACCCCTTGCTCGAGCCAGCAACCTTGGGTCCAAGGATGTGAGCTTTTACTAAAACCAGATGAGCCCGTGCTCAAGCTGGCGACCTTGGGGTCTCGAACCTAGGTCCCCCACATCCCAGTCTGACGCTGTATCACTGTATACACTGCGCCACCACCTGGTCAGGCGACATTGTGGGTTGTTGTTTTTTTTTTTTTTTTGGGGGGGGGTTTTTTTTATGGTACCTGGGTCCCTCATGATCTTCAGATGCCAAATGTTAAGTTTCGGTTGTCACCTGGGCTTCTGACAGGCTGGAGATGACAGGTTCCCAGGTGGGCACAATGCAGCCTCTGTTCTTTGGCACGTGGATGATGCACACACAGGTTCAGTGTAACAGTGATGTGTTGTGAGGACTCCCTGGCCGTTGCTAGCTCTGAAGCTGGAGGGCTGGGACCACCTCTAAAGGCTGAAAAAAAGTAAGAAAACAGATTTTTTTTTTAAAAGAACCTCTAGGAAAGAATGCAAAGCTGCCACCCACTGGAAAGGCTAAGAAAACTTTCTCTTTCTTTCCCCTCCTAGATCCTACAAGAAGGAGTGTGGACCTGCCCTGCACCTTGGTTTTCGTCCAGTGAGACCCGTTTCGGACTTCTGACCTCCAGAACCATAAGATTCTGAGTTTATGTTTATTTAAGCTGCTGGATTTGTGCTAATTTGCTTCACCTGCAGTAAGAAATGAAAACAGATATTACGAGTGCATTTTAATTTGCCATTAAATACGATGACAATGTCGGTCATACTTAAATTCAGTGCTTATATCCTCTGGGTCATTCAGACGTTTGTACTGGTAAACCTGTGGTGGTGTCTTGGACAAATGCTGATTTTCCCTGGAGTAATCATTGTGGTTTTCGTTTGCTTTGTTTTTGGAATACGAGTAGCTTTCTGAGAAAGGTTTAACAAGAACTACTTTTTTTTTTTGACACCAGGAATCTGTGAAATGTCTTGATGCTACCCTCAGATTTGACAGATATTGACCTGGGTATAGAATTCTATGCTGGAAATATATATATATTTCATAATTTTGAATGCATTGCTTTAATTGCTCTGGTGTGTGGCATTTGCTGTTATTTGTCTGTCTCCTTTTAAATAGTGACCTAGTACACAGTTATAGAAAGGAATATCAAGTGTTCATGTGTTGTATAAAGAATGATTTTTGGCCCAGGCTGTTTGGCTCAGTGGTAGAGCATCAGCCCAGCATGTGGAAGTCCTGGGTGTGATTCTTGGTCAGGGCACACAGGAGAAGCAACAATCTGCTTCTCCTCCCCTCCCCTTCTCTCTTCTCTCTATTTCTCTCTTCCCCTCCTGCAGCCAAGGTTCAGTTGGAGCAAGTTGGCCCTGGGCACTGAGGATGGCTCCATGGCCTCTGCCTCAAGCTCTTAAATAGTTAGGTTGCTGAGCAATGGAGCAGTGTCCCAGATGAGCAGAGCATTGCCCCCTAGTGGGCTTTCTGAGTGGATCCCAGTCAGGGCACATGTGGGAGTCTGTCTCTCTACTTCCCTGCTTCTCACTTAAGAAAAATTAAAAAAAAACAAAAGATTTTTAAAGTGATGGTCACTTCACCATCAGCTGGGTCTATCAATAATAGTACATTGCTAGCTCTATATTTCTCTGTGGTTTTATAACCTTCCCCTTTAAGGGCAGAAGCTGTCCTGATGGGCTTGTTAATTACTTCCTTGGATTTATAGGTCTATTTTCCAGCTCTGAGTGCTTCTCTGAGCAATGGGTGCTAGTTTGGCCCCTTTCTGAGTTTGCCGTCAATGGAAATAATTATTCGTAATCATTTGGGGTTTCCTTTGCTGAATGTGAAGATCGTTGGGTTTATCCATGTTATTTGTAGCTGCAGTCTGTCTGGGCTATGTCACTGCGGCAGCGTAATTAGATCTCAACTTACCTCTCTACTGCTGTTACTGATGGGCATTTTGGATTGTCTTTTCATGTTTTTCTGCCTTTAAGCTTCCAAATTCTGTTTATTTTTTTGACTATTATTGACTATTCTTAATTCTCCTTCATTGTCTATCTTAAATAAACTCCCTTATGCTCTCTTTTTAATTTTCCTTTTCAATGTTTTCCAATTTCATTTTGGGGTGGGGCTTGGGGAGAGGGTTGGGAGGTGAACCCTTGGTTTGAACGAAGCCAGAGTGGTTGTATGAAAATATTATCTGGTATGGTAGCTATGAAGATTACTCTCCATCCACTTTCATACATGCTGGTTCTGCTTGCTGCCCCGACCCCAGAGGACTCATCTGACCACCTCGGGATTCTGTTGAAGTTAAGTTTTGTCAAACCCAAAGCTGTGATTTGGCTTTGAGAGCGGCCTGTCTGTATAGCGTTGGGATTTCGCTGCACAGAAGATGCAAGGAGCAGGTATGTGCAAAGCACCTGACACTCAGAAATGCAAAACTGTATTCTCGCTGTTACCCAGCAGTCCGTCCACTCCCCCTTCCTCCTCCCGTATCTCCTTTGCCTCTGCCACATTCTCTTTTAGCCAATCCTGTAATCACCCAGGGCAAGGGTGTGCTCCCTCTGCCTTTCTTTAAATCACAAAAATCTCCGAATCAAACCAACCTCCCGTGAAATCTCAATAAGCACCCCCCAGAATGTGGGGAAAGGCGGCTGCCGCGGGCTGCACACGCACCCAGCGACGCCACCGTTAATCGTGGTTCAGCTCTGCTTGGCGCGTGGCAATAAATTAGCAAAGACAGACTCCAACACAGTTATTTCCTCAACAATTACATGCCGGGAGCCTCGGCAAATGACTGCTTCGCCGTGCGCTCATTTCAAGGTGTATTAGGGACAGGAAATAAGATGGAATGCCATGCAGACAACCAGGGAAGCTATTTGGGCTTCGTCTGCTGAAAGACTCTATTTTATTTTATTTTATTATTTTCCCTGGAGATTTTAATCGGACTCCAGACAGAAAGGTGGTCATTACAGCATGAGAGACTCCTCTTTCTTCCAAGGTCCCATCACGTCGTGCACTGTAACAAGGCGTGCTGCACGCTCACAGTTCGTGGACTTAAATCAGAGGGGACTGGGGCCAAGGCAGCGGCAGCGTCAGGAAGACTCCTCCTCCAGGAGCAGCCTGGGATTGCACTTGGAGCTGCGGGGACTCAGGGGCTGAGGCTGGAGCTCTTGCTGGTGGTGAGAGCCGCAGAGAGCCTCCGTGGCCCTCCATGTTCTGGGTGCAAAGGGAGGGCAGTTACCTCTGCCTGCCTCTTTCCCAGGAGGGTGTCGGGGGCTCAGTCCCTGAGGGTAGGGGCTCAAGTTACATGATGTAGTGTTTTGTAAAGTTCAAAACAACCGTGGGCTTTCGTGATATAAGCATTTGAAAAATACACGTGAGTGAGGCACAGAATCATTTCGTGAAGGCGCATAGAAGACTTTTCAGGGTCTGTGGGGAAGAACGTGGGACCATAGATGGTGCATTTAACGGGTGAATAACCATTGACTGTCAGGACATTGGCACCTGCCATTTGTGTGCTGGGCACTGTGACAGAGAAGCACCATGACAGCCTTCCTCGGTAGAAACTGTTGTTCTCGTGCGAAGGAGGGGACTCGGGTGCTGGGGGCACTCGCAGTCACTTGACCAGGTCACGCAGCTCATGAAGGTTAGAGGCAGGACTGGAACCCAGGACCATCTGGCCTGTGCCTGTCCTATCCTCCGCCTTCCTCTTGCTTCTTTTTCTCCCCCACCCCGCTTCTCTCTGTCTTCCGTTCCATTCCTCCACCTTCTCCCCACACTCAGAAGATGCCCATCCCCTATTGAAAAAGATGCAATCATTCATTTCCCTGCTCGTGTAGAGAAATCACGTGTTAATGTTTTCCTGTTTGGAATTGCCGTTCTTTAAGACAGGTCAGGCGCCAACAACGGCCGACTTTGATGAAACGTCTTAGGGCGCGGGTGGCTGAACCTGAACATCAACGCTATGCTTTCAAAATGGGTCTGGCCGAGTTGACTAAGCCTGTACCATTCATTCCCTTAGGTCCCTGAAATAATGGGCTATTCAGGTAGTGAATGTCCTGGTGTAGAAAAAGAATGTTCAGTTGTACCGGAAACTTCTTTATGTGGCAGCAGTGAGGTTTAATGTGCTTCCGGCTGAGGGTGGGATGGGGAGGGGCACAGCTCTCTTTGGTCCCAGCACAATGCACGTGTTCTAAGGATGTGTCCTCTGTGAGCTAGCGAATGCGTCACAGCTTTGTAGTCAGCGTGATGAGAACACCATGACATTTTGATTCCACAGCACAAGCCATGAGAACACACACAGCTTCTGCTACAGCTCCTTAGACAATATTTATTCTTCTAATTCTATAGACCTAGAGAACATCAATTTGGACTTACCATAGCCATTTGTTGCAGCTTCTAACAATGCATCATATATATATATATATATATATATATATATATATATTTTTTTTTTTTTTTTTTTTTTTTCCCCCAGAATTCCGTTTCCACGCCACTGACGAGAACACTTTAAGAAAGTATTCCAAAATTCACCTGAAAGGTGAACTGAGATTGATTTTTTGGTTTTGGTTTTTCTTTCCTCATTGCACTGTAGAAGAAAATGGTTTTGTTTCTAACACGTCAGCAGCCAACAAGGGTATATAGCACATCCCTCTGAAAAACAGACAAACAATCCTTTTCTGAAAAATGTTTGAAAAAATGAGCTTCAGTAAGTTTTTCATGAGGATGAACTTCTGCTTGAACTTCTGGGTGTCTTATTCCCTCACTCCCCCCGCTCCCACCTTTATGGAGACAGTATTGACAATATCGCTGTGCGAGGTTAAGGTGTCCACAGCAAAAGCATTAGCCAAGGAAGGCAAGACTAACAGGGGACCCCTCATCCTTTCCCAGGTCGACATTGCCTCATCCTCTGTTTAATTCTTTGGCATTCTCCTTGAGGTTCTCTGCCCCATGGGGTGTCACACGGGCACCTCTCCAAAAGCAGACCATCACTGGGGTAGTTCAGCCTCGGGCTCCACTGAAGCAAAGGTTTCCATGAAGAAGGTTTGGGGTGTGTCGGGGTTGAGGGCAGGAAGTGCTTGGTACATTTCTACAGAAATGGGATCAGCCACAGACTGATGGGGACTGATGGGGTCTTGGGAAGATAATATGTCCCCAAAGGAAGAACTTAGCCACTTTGCACATTGCCCGACCTGTGCCAGGGGGCCTCCTGGCACAGAATCCTGTTGTGAGGGGTCCATTCACGTGTCTGCTCAGCCAGGGTCTGTGGTGGGGGCCCGGTAGGGGGCTCACAGGACAGGAGAGGGGAGCTTATCATCAATGGAGCTGCACCTCACTCCCCTGCTCCACACCAATTTGCCTTTAAGATAATAGACGACTATTTTTTTTTAAACTGTCATTTACTGAAAGTCTCTGAAGTTTTCCCCACATAGGATTTAGATGGTCCCAGTGTGGCATGGGGTGCTGGACCAGGAAGCCCGGGCCAGCGCCAACCACACAGCCACAGCTTGCCCCTCCTGCCGGGGGTGGTGGTGGTGGTGGTGCTTGGAAGTGCATTGGTGGTGGGATTCTCTGTGGTGAGACTCCCACATGGTTCAGGCTGGGTGAACTGGCAGGCAAAAGCCGTGTGTGCCTACTCCTCGGGAACTGGCTCTTAACATTTTCTGCCTCCTTAGCGCTGTGTTCTGGTCCCTTTGGATCAGGCACCCTGTTCCCCCATCAGAGAGGCAGCGAAGTCCAGTTCTATAATCATCTGCTAGGTACGGTCTTGTTCCATGCGGGTATGGTTTTCTAGAAGAGTCCACGGACTACCATGTTTTATTGGACACTAACTTTTAGGGCTGAATCAGGTCTCCTGAAGTTCATAAACGTTAATTCCTGCACCGACCTCACCCTCTTCTGGAAAGTTTTAAGGGCAAAGGATTGATCTGAAGCAAGGGGTGAATATCCACTCTTTAAAATAATGTTTAAAGATTAATAGGAGTATTTTTAGCATGCCACCACATAACACTTTTAGAAAGGAAGACGGGCTCTCCCATGTTTATTGCAAACTTGCTTTATTCACCCACTGCTGTGCTCTTTCTTTGTTGTAAACAGCCCTCTCTCCTCTGTCTGGCTCAGACAGATGGCCTCGGCTCTGCACCGGGGACTTCCGTCCCCTGTTGCTAAGCAACCCTACGCATCCTAGCTGCATCCTTTCTCTCTCGCATCCCGTTTCCTGCTCAGCAACTGGAAACAACTGGCTAAGTGCTTCAACAGGCTACTTCCTCCTTTCGGCAGGGTTGAATATCCATCAAGTGTCTTCCTGGGCTCCTTTTTCTTCCTGTTACAAATTGGTTTTCCTCATCGCTTCCTACTTACATCAGCTACTCAGGGAAGAAAGGCAGGCAATGCATATATCAGCCAGTTCCACAGCTGCGGTGGGGGGGGGGGGTCAGGTGGGGGGGGCATGGGCTAGGAATTGCGTGATGTTTGAAGCCAACATTTTTGGATTGCGGTTAGGCATGGAGCTCCCATGGGTCAGTTCGTTCTCTCAGGGCACCGTTTCCCAATAGACACTCGAGTGTAAAAACACACAAAAACCAAACAAACATCAAAACCAACCAACTGCACAATCAATCTTTCCTCCTTCTGGGCTTGAGAAAGAGGATAATAAATTTGACAATTCTCACCAAATATGAGGTAAGCAGAGGACATGAAAATGTGAGTGTGTGTTTTGAGGACCAGAAGTTTGGGATTGAAGGAGGAAAAAAAGAACTCTAAACAAATAAACAAACAAACAAACACCAGAAAGATGAGAAAGAAGTTTTTTTTTTTTAAAGACCATAGGTCATGTTGGGCCCCGCCCTTTTCGGGGAAGCAGTAGGAAATGAGACTAATATATGAATTCTTCCAATTTTTATTTCATGCCCCTGAATTCACGTCAGTGTTCTGATCCCTGTGGTCACGAATCTCAAATAATTAGACTGAAGTTAACCCAAAGAAGACGTCAGTGAGTGGGAAATGGTAGAGAGGGGGTGCTTTGGGGTTGGGACATTTGGAAAAGCGCACTCCTGGCTCCTTTTACTGACCTCAAATTCCACTTTCTGAAGGAAAAGCCAAGGCCATGTGGAGAAGCTTTATTTGAAAGCCAGAGAACGGAACATGTGCGGTACTACTTTTCTCAACCTAAAAGACAGAGGTGCTTCTGCAGTGCATGGTTTGAAAAGTACCATACCACGTCACAGAATTAAAGTGCTGTCTGATAACCGTAAATGTGACAAAAATTTCAGTTACCTTCAATTTATGTGTAATTGTGTGAAATGTTCTCTTTAGGGGCAGGCACGCTGGCTGGTCTTCAGGTCAGTGACATTTTGGCTTGTCACTTGTGTTGTTGTCCATTGGGTTGCTGTGGATTTTTTTCCTGCACAGACTGGGAGCATGGGTGTAGCTTCCACGATCACTGTTGCTCAGGCCTGACTTTGCTCCATGTGGGTGGGCTTCTTGCCTGAAGGAGGTTCTAGCAACCAACCTTGATGCTTCTGTGCTTCTCGGTACAGCTGGTAATTGTGGCCGGGCTACTGCCACGCCACTGGTCTTGGTGCTCAGCTCGACCCCAGAGATGCTGAGGAACGGTGAGGACCTGAGGTTTGCAGCTGTGCTCACGTGAGGTCCCTGGGGTCTCTTATTCCTCACGGGGAATGGCCACCCCATAGCTCCTGTGATGACTCTGGCTGTGCTGGTTGGGGGAGCTGGAATGGGGGCAGGCCCTGGCATTGGAGACGGTGATGTTGGGTTCGACCTGACAGACGGCAGGGGATGGAATCATGTCTGTGCCTTTAGTAGGGACTCTTCCTGACTCTGTGTTCATAGTGGGGAGGGATCGGGAGTCACCTGCTAGACAGAGGCTGGTGTCCTTTGTCGGGCCATATAAAAATAAAAAAGTAGATGGAAGATTGGTAATGTAGATGAGTTAAGTCCTACACATATATATAAATGTATTTATGTAAACATGTGTTTATATGTATATATACATAATGCATGTGTATATATGTGTGTGTATATAATGCACTTGTGTGTGTGTGTGTGTGTATACATATTTATAGGGGAAGTGGATATTAAAAATAATTAAAACCCCTCAAGACAATTTTAGCTTATTCCTTCAACAGGTGCATTGAATGCTATCCTACATTTCATTTTTGTTTTATCTGGGATTGTAAATAAAGTTAAGTAAAATTACACTCTCCCACTAGGTATTTATATTTAGATATAAAGGATTTGTCCTAATTATAAATATCATCAGGTCTCTGGATCTTCTTATTTTTTCTCTTTAAATCTTGTTGCAGAGAGCATCTCCTGTTCTCTGATTCATACTGTGCCCAGGAAAAATAAATAACAGATTCAAGTAAAAAGAAACTCATTCTGTTTGGAGGGCTCAAGCACATTCAGTTCCCCCTCTGTCACCCCCCCCCCCAGACTATGTTGAGGCCATGAGTCTTGACCGTGGTGCGTGTTCCTGGCGAGATAGGGAGGCGGCAGCCAGGAGCTGTCACCACGGACTGGGGCAGAGCAGCTGGGTGAGCTCGAACTGTCAACAGAGTGACCTCCGGATTAATGCAGGGAGAATCTCTCTCCCCCCTTTTTTATAATCAGTGTTATTATTTCTCTTCATACTGGAAGACTAAACTGTGTTCAAGGTAGATATTTGGGAAAGTGAGGGGTGAGACACACCCTGAGGGTCACCCCCGGGAGCACAGTGGGGAGTTTCCTTCCCCTCTTCTTCCCTTTGTTGGATTCTGATTGTCCTAGCCCATGGTTTTCTAGATGCTTGTTCCCTAGTAATGAAGGGCTTTCCATGTGCTAAATATGTTAAATCTTGATGGACAATAACGGCGTATACAACCCATATACAAATAACATTGGTTATTTGCCCAAAGGGTAGATTCATTCTGCTTCTAATAACAGCTACAGGTCTTGGTCAGGTGGCTCAGTGGATAGGATGCTATGCAAGAACGCTGTCTGGGCACCTGTGAGAAGGAGTCAGTGAGTGCACAACTAAATGGAACAACTAAGTGGAGCAATGAGTTGATGTTTCTCTCTCTCTCAACTTAATGGAAAAATAAAAAAATAGCTACAGATTTTATTATGAAATAATGCAAAATCCTGGGGAAGACACATTTTGGGTGGGAACCTTCTTCCTGTGTCTTTCCTGCCACAGACACAGATGGCATCTTTGTGGCGTGGGTCAGCCATGAACAGTCTGACCCTCGAGCCTAGGGGAGGCTTTTATTTTAGGACTAGCCACAGAAATTCCACTCTCTCCCCGGCACCTGCATGTTGAAGGGGGCACTGAGGATGCCCAGAAGCAGCTCTCTCATGAAGGACATGCTCAGCATGTGTGTGGTGTCCTCTGGAGGAGACACAATACTGTCCACAATTCGTGGCTGGGTCTGTGTAGGGGCCGTGACTATTCCCAGTTATTCTGTAGTCCTGGGACCTGTCTCCCCAGCTAGGTTGTCTGTTGCCTTGGCACAGGTCCAGGGAGGGCAACTTTACTTGTGTGTGCTCACTCCTAGCTGAGCATGATTCTGGGCATGTTGTCATCACTTAAAAGCAGTTTATTTTATGGCGGTGGTGAGATAGAACCCTGAGATCACAGGATGTGGTCAGCCCCAGGTGACGGTCACGTGGACGGTGGCTGGAGGGGAAATGTTGGGCACACTCGCCTGACACGAGATTTGAGGGACATTAAGCAGAATGGTTGGGCTTATGTCCGGGGTTAGGACATTTATTTGATAACATCATGTCAAGGTTGAGATAGTGGGACTCAGAGTCATGATGTTGTCAGGATCTCTAATTAGCGTGCTGTTCTTTTCAGTGGAAAACCACAGATAAGCCTGGTTCTCAGAGGCGCGTCCCCACAAGCAGAGAGGGACTGAGACTGTTTTAGTAATGGACACAGGAAGCAGCCCTGTGGAGGTCACGTGCCTTTACCACTACCATCCCTCCCTGCAAAGTATTCTTTAATCCCTTTTTTTTGTTTGTCTCACGTATTTTAATACTTCTGTCTACACAAGACATCTAACAATGACAATATCCATAAAAAATTATAATCACTGAATCCTATTAAAGTACTCACATGCAAGTTCACTGATTTTTCATATATTCAATACATAATATACAAAAACTCTGTAAACTAAAACATTTTTGATCAAATACATCAATATACCCTTTCTCTTTACTCTTTATTAGGTTTATTTCTTTTGAGTTCATTGAAATCATTGCATTTTTCTATATAGTTTAAAATTATTATTATTATTATTTGTCCTATTCCAGACTATTAGCACAGTGGCTTCCTAGATGCTGAGTTTCTTGGGTCCTGAGGTCTGTGAGTCCTGGGTTCTTCGGGTCCTGAGCTCCTAGGACCTCAGGCTCCCTTGCTGGTTTGCCTGACTCCTCTCTCCATCCCTCAGTCCCATGCCTGTGTTCTATAGAGCATCCAGGACCGATGGTGGGACGTATCGGAGGAATAGTCCATTTCATCCTCCTGTAGGTGAAAGTCTCCCCAGATGGAAGATTTTGTACAAATATTCACTGAACTTCCTTGGAGCCTCTCTGTGTGTCCAGGCAGTAGTTCCAACACTGTTGTCCATCTGCTGACCCCCCACCCCAGACTTTTCTTTTTCTTTTAAGAAAAGCTACATTCATGGCTAATGAAAGGCAGACATTACAGTACAGCTTAGGGCAGGGGTCCCCAAACTTTTTACACAGGGTGCCAGTTCACTGTCCCTCAGACCGTTGGAGGGCCAGACTATAAAAAAAACTATGAACAAATCCCTGTGCACACTGCACATATCTTATTTTAAAGTAAAAAAACAAAGCGGGAACAAATACAATATTTAAAATAAAGAACAAGTAAATTTAAATCAACAAACTGACCAGTATTTCAATGGGAACTATGGGCCTGCTTTTGGCTAATGAGATGGTCAATGTCTGGTTCCATATTTATCACTGCTAGCCGTAACAAGTGATATGATGTGCTTCTGGAGCCGTGACATGTGCGTCCTGAGTCACCGAAGTAGTACTGTACGTGAGCGACACTGCGCTTTGGGGTGCCGCCACATACAGTACTCCAGGACCACCAGTGAAAGAGGTGCCCCTTCCAGAAGTGCAGCGGGGGCGGGATAGATGGCCTCAGGGGGCCACATGAGGCCCGCGGGCCGTAGTTTGGGGACCCCTGGTTTAGGGTATTTTTGTTGTGGTAATTTAAATGGACTCTGAGTTATTTAAGGTTAATATTATTAGTTAATTCTGTTAGGGAAAATGGCATTATAAGTAGTAACATGAATTTCATTTTTTTGCCTGCTTAAGTAAGGTTTAAGGCAATTTTGTATCTAAACATTATTGAAGTTGCTCACGAGGGACAGATAATTTAATATTGACACAACCTTATATAAATCAGAAAGGCACACATCGCAGTAATGAGATACACAGAGCTGTGAATATTAATGGGGAGACCTTCCGGGGAAGTGTGGTATAAAATCAAAGAGACTCCGGACTCTGGATGGAAATGATGAAACCGGCTCACGATGAAAAAGTTGGTTGTTTTTGTTTCAGATCTCTTTTCAAGCCAGACTACTCTATGTCCCTAGAAGAAATGTATGTCCTTACAGCTCTCATCAGAAAATGAAAGGCAGAATTTCCAGAAATAATAATAATAATAATAATAAATAATAAATAAAATGAAATCTGTAGAGAACACACAGCATTGTTGGCTTTGCATGTAAGACATGAAGATGGCACTGAGCTCTCTTCTGAAATAAACATGAGTTCCGCTTCCAAACAACAAGGTCATCTCGATTAATAAGTGCATGTGTGTTATGCACACACCCATGTGCGTGTCAATGCACACATGTGAAAATAGATATTGCTGTCATTAAGGAGTGTTGGCGGTTGATGTATCAACCCCCATTTTAAAGTACACATCGAAAGGGCGTAAATTACATGTGTTCCGTTTTGGGTCTTAAATATTCAAAAGAGGTAAATATGAAAGCTGGAAAAATCTAAAGTAAGCACAAGAAGAAAAACAAAAAAATGACCTATTAGTCAATGATGCCAGAAGATACTGAGGCAGGGTGTGGGAGGCCCTTCCTCGGGGACCGGAAGGTACCTGGATATACCTGATGTAGAACTGAGCTTTCTTGGCCGCGAGAAAGAGGAATAGGTAGCCCTGTTGACATTTTCATTAGGTTCGTTGGACTCTCATAAAAGTTGGTAAAAAAAGATGTTTAATTCAGTGAAACTGTTGGTGACTTTGAAAAGCAACTGTTTTTAAGGAGAGAGTTACATTGAAGCTGGCCAAGTTGTACACATTTAAGACCGGCTCTCACAGTGGTCAGTCATAGCATTAGAACTCCAGCTCAGTTAGTTGCCTTGGCTTTCCTGGACTGTTCTCCTTCTAGTCCTGCATGATCTTCATGAATCTATCCCCCCACCCACCTTTTTGTTAGAGGGGCTATGAGCCAGGTTATTCAATGAGCGGGCACAAGGCACTTGTAGCAGCACATTCTCTGACTGTCTTGCGCTCTTGTCACCATAACAGAATTTTAATGCAATCTCAGCTGGCATAGGACCAGATAATATGTAGAGTTCTACTGTCCCTCAAAGGTAACGTTTGAAATAAAAAGTAAGTCAAGTCTTCAAATTTTAATTAAGCTCTGCAGTTGCTCACAGAATCCTCTCTGTCAAACCAATGATGCTGTGTCAGCTTTGATTCCCCGAGAGGACGAATGGTCCACATGCAACTGGCCATGTCAGTAAATTCGTGGAAACCACTGCGTCATCTTCCTCGCCGACGCCTGCTGACAGATTGGATTCTGATGGATTCTGGTGTCTGTCGGTGTGAATGAATTCCGACAGTCACTGTTTCTAGGAATGAAAACGACTGGTGGCACCGAGGTCTCAAGGTCCCTTAGATGCCTCTGCATTACTGCCGGCTGGGCTGCGGCCAGAGAGGGACTGAGTTCTGCTGCTCTGTCTACATCCTGAGAAAGCTGCTTCAACAGATGGACTGCTGTGGGTCTCCATTCAGCGAGAGAGGAAATGGGACTTGTACTCTTCAGCATGAGCAGGACACTCAAAAGCCATTAACGTGGAAACTTGAAACAGCATCCAGGCCACTTGCAGAAAAAAAACAAACCATACTTTAGCCAGAAATGCTCAGTTGGGAGTTTTCCTTCAAAACTCCTGGAAAGTAGTCTCCATCTTACTTGGACCAATTCTATAACTATATTTACATATCTTTTTTTTTTCTTCCAGGAGCTTAAAATACACCCCATATTCTATCCCCCCCATCTCTGCAACACTGTTTGGATCCCCAGGGGGCTGTGCACTATGAGCTGGTTTATGGATTTTTATTTTCTATTTTTTTTTTTTGTATTTTTCTGAAGCTTGAAACGGGGAGGCAATCAGACAGACTCCCGCATGCGCCCGACCAGGATCTACCTGGCACACCCATCCGGGGCATCGCTCTGTTGCGACCAGAGCCACTCTAGCACCTGGGGCAGAGGCCAAGGAGCCATACCCAGCGCCTGGGCCATCTTTTGCTCCAATGGAGCCTCGGCTGCAGGAGGGGAAGAGAGAGACAGAGAGGAAGGAGAGGGGGAGGGGTGGAGAAGCAGTTGGGCACTTCTCCTGTGTGCCCTGGCTGGGAATCGAACCCGGGACTTCTGCACGCCAGGCCGACGCTCTACCACCAAGCCAACAGGCTAGGGCCTATTTTCTAATTTTTTTTTTTATGAGAAAACCTCTGAAGAGTTATTCCTTAGCTTGGATAGAAACCAAGTTCTGCCCTGCTCACTTTTGGTTCATGTGAACAGATTTGCTGTCAGGCTTTGTGCCCTATAGCTTTATCCATATCCCCCAAAATACCTGGTTTTCTGATGTCCTCGTTATCTGTATGAGATGTGTGTAGGGTGTGCAGATGGGACACCTATTTAATTACTCTGTATCTCCATAACTTCACACACACACACACACACACACACACACACACACACACACACACACACACACACACCTATTCTACCTCCTGTGTTTAGTACATTGACAATTACATGTCTGTCAGCACATGTTCTTTCTCCAGGGACACTGAGTGCTCAGTAGACGAAAATTAACACTTTTGCTTGAGTCTGAACACGAAGGAGTTTCTCTCCTTTTTTCATCTCCAGGGCCTGATGGGAAAGTGTGGTCATTTTCCTGGGATGGTTAGTATGTTTCACGTTCACCAAACTAGGAAAATAGGAAACCGTCTTTGGTGAAGAGGAGGAAGAAGGGACATTGTTTTTATCTTATTTTATAAGGGCTGGTTTCAAATTAAAAAAATATATAGATGTATTATTGATTGATAGATTTTATGAAGAGGAAGGGGGACAGGGAGAAACATCACGCTGTTGTTCCACTTATTTATGCATTCACTGGTTGACTCATGTATGTGTCCTGATCAGGGAGCAAACGCATGACCTCGCTGTATGGGGCTGACTCTCTAACCAGCTGAGCTATCTGGCTAGGCAGTTTCAAATTCTAAACCATAAGAGAACTGTCTTTACTTTGCATCATTTATTTTTCAATTAAATATTAAGCAAGAATAGCCTTTTATAGAGATATCATATGCTATACAATTTACTTGGAAAACCATGTTACAGAGAAAACACACCTTTTTTTTTTTTTGGCTAAAATAGACTTCATTGATATAATTCCACTGTTGTCGCAAATCAAGCATTAAACGGATCAGATTACTTCTTCTTTCTCATCAATAAATATGCCACTAGTAACAAGAGCATCAATGGCCACATGCTCTCTACACAAGAATTGAGATAAACACGATTCTTCTTGTAGACTGACTGGCTGGGAGCTGGACATTGATGATTTTAAGATAAGATAACTCATATATTAACAAGTTATCTCAAATAAATAATTTTTTAAATAACAGCTAATTAAATTATATCAGTCAAGTTCTTTATCTTGGGAGGAAGGTCACAGCCCCATAGTCCTCGGTGACAGCCAAGCCCATGTCATTGTCCCCCGCTCTTACTGCTATGTGTTGCATTACCCTTCCCACCAGACCCTAAACCCCACTCCTATGTTCCTACCTGGCCTGCCATTCCCACCTCCTTTATGAGGATTCCTCTGGCCCTTTCAGCTGGTAACGTGTGGACCCTCTCTCTCCTCAATCCCTAAAACACATCAGAATGGAAGAGGACCGAGGAAACATCAGCCAGTGACCGTCACAACCCGGCCAACGCTGTCGTGGTCTGGGTTCAGCATTGGGAGCCGACACAGAATGAGTGGCCAGCCATGGGAGGCGTTGTAGTGGTGGACTTCACGCGGTTTGCAGACAGATCGCACGTGACATGTAGGGCAAAACAAGGGATCCAGAAAAACTCCCTAGTTTCTGACCTCAGAGACCGATAGGAAGGAGGTGACAATTTTTGCATTAAGAAAGGGTGACAAGGACAGCATGGAGATGCCCATGAGGGGGGAGAGGCTACTGGGTTCCTAACTAGCAAATACATTAAAAAAATGTATAAAGTTGCATAAAGACAAAATCTTTTTAACTTCTGGAACTTACGCATGCCTAGATCAGCAAGGTGGTTGTTCAGAGATCCAGGCTGACAGAAACTCTGCCACTGTTTACATGTGGCTTTATCTGTCACCCTATGTCATGTCCCTTCCACCAGGAGGAAAACGGAAGCAGAACACAGGGGCCGTGGGAGCGGTCTAGGGGCCACACTGCTGGAATTTGAATCACTGAAAACCAGCAAGTGGCCACACCTATCTGGGAAACAAGGTCTTGCCTGACAGGGGCAGATTCTCAGACAAGATCTGGGATGCAGTGATGATTGACACTTATGGCCATGTGTTATAAAAGGGTAAATCTGTAAGAGACTAAAGTGGAATGGGATGTGGGCTCACACACCACTACTGGGCTGGGGAGAACGTCAGCCTCCCCTTCCGAGTTCTGGCAAGCCCATGGGCGGGGCAGCCAGTGCCTCGGGCTGAGAACTTGGAGAAATGAACATAGGACGTAGGTTCAGCCCTGAGGACCAGGGGGACCAGTCTGGAATTTTTGTGGAAAACTAAAAATGGGGCTGAGACGTGGAAGTGGGTATCTCCGCTCTTAGAGATCTAAAAAGAGAGGGAAAAAGGACAGATGGGCCCACTGCTGAGTCGAGCATTTTAGTGAAGGGTTCTTGGGCAAGTGAACACCTCCTTGCTCACTTACAAAATGGACAGAATGACAATGCCCTCCCCCAAGGATTGTGAGGATTAAATAAGACACGTAAAACATTAACACAGTGACCTTCCCACGAGCAGGGCTCAATCTGTCCCTCATTCTTTTTATTTCCATATCTCTGAGGAGCCCTTGGCGTGTTTGCGAGTGGCCTTGTGCATTGCTGGTATTTCGCAAATGTTTGTTGAATGAATAAGTATATACCCGGTCAAGGCGGAGAAAATCTCATTGCCGTGCGATTACAATGACGAACCTTCAGATAAACAAATGTGCACAGAAGAACCTTGTAGTCTCAGGGATAAACAAAATATATTTCCATGTAATAAAACACTCGGGTTACATTGTAAAGCATTTGGCAAAAAACGATTGTGCAATTTCATTGATTTAGGAATCCTGGATTTTGTAAGAGGATTTAGGGAGAGAAAAAAAAAGAAAAAGAATTATTTTTCTCTCCTCAAACTCTTATAGCAGTAAAGACTGTAGACATTTCATATATTTTTTTCTCAGTTAAAAAAAATTCTGTAGTTAATTATTATTTAAATATAACTAACTACTATATATCAATACTATTTTCAGTTCTCAAATTAATAGCCTGGATGTATTATTTTTTTGAGTGGAGAAGAAATCTAATTAGTCTCACTGATGGGTTACCTTGGTACCAGGGGAAGCCCTGCAGTACGGGGAGGGATGCCCTTCGAAGGGCCTCCTGTGAGCTAGTTCAAGTGCTCTGGCTTTTTGTGGGAACAGAAGTAGCTGTGAAGACAGCATTGTCCTTTTGCCAGGCAGAGTTAGTGCCTTTTTGTTTACCTTTGGTAAAATATAACAAACTTTCACAGGGCAACAAACAGCCCAGGGCCAACGTTTGCAAGACAACCTGTCGTAGAACAGCAAACTGGGGTTCTGTGCCTGTCTTGTCCCTGACCTCTCACCTTGAATAAATGTGCCTTTGTTTTATCTGTTAAAAGACTGCCCACCACCTTTCCCATGCAAAAGGTCACTGGTGTTCTCTGTCCACAAGTGAAGGGATAGCTCACCCAGTCAGAAAGCAGTGTCACCTTGCCTTTATTCCTTTAAGATGTTTCCTGAGTATTAGCCCTTTGTGATGAAGTAAGGAGGGCTACTTTATTCCTGTTCACGGTCATGGTTAAGATGTGTCCAACCGGGCTGTGTGGAGCCCATGCATGGGGTGGGTGTCAGGTTCACAACTAGAAGGGCCAGCCCCTCAGCTGCTGGGAGACCTCTCTGAAAATGCAATCTTCTGATGTCTCTCTTCCTCATGGACCGGTCAGTGGCTCCTACCTCCTGTAGGGCAGACAGCCAGAGCCTGAGTTGCTTAAATTGCATTCAGGGTGGCCAGGATTTGGCTCTGCCTCCTCCCCCAGGTTTGATCTCCTGCTCAAGTACACCCCACCCTCCAGCCATGAAAACCACTCATCTTCTCCCCAGAGGGCTCTCCAGACTCCCACAGGGTGGAGCAACCTCCTGTTCCCACGCCTCCTATTCTAAGTGAAATATATTCTTACAAAGATGCCAAGTTACAGGAAAACGAAGCAGTGGAAACTCAACCAGTGTTTTAAGTCTGTGCCCCTAGTATCAAACCTGTAAATGCAAGTACTTAAAACATGTTTGCATGTCTTGGCGAAATCTTAACACATCTCCCCCCACCCTCTTTCTGTGTCTCCGTGGCCCTCTCTGCATGGAGTCACACTGCCGTTTGCTTCTGTCTCCCTCTTCGTCTCCGTCATCCTGACACCTGTGCTCGTTCCTTAGGCGTCGAGGGGTCCCTCTGTCTGCATCCCCCCCCCACTCCTACCGCACACCAAGTGTGCCATGTCACAACCTTGCCTGACTGCTGGTTTCCGTGCCCATGGTACCTGTGCACTAGAAGCTCAGTGAGGTCAGGGGCTGTGGCTTTTCCTACCGTGTCCCCTGGACACAGTTGACACTAAGACACTGTTTGCTGGCAGAAAGAGTGAGTGACTATGATTGGACACGAGGAGTAAAGAGCTCAAGTACGCTCTCCACATCTACATGGCCTCTGGACGGGACCTGTAAAGATCATGTTTCAGAACGGTTACTGTCCATTAAAAGCAAGGAGTCCCAGAAGATTTTTAGCTGCATCAAAGTTCCCCATTATTCTGTAATTGGTGCCCAGGAGCTGAAAGTCCACTGTTTAGTCTATGCCCTGGACGGACGATAGCCACGGGCTCTCCACTGGGTCTCCCTGAAGTGGATGGCGCAGTGTAAACAACCAATGGCTTCAATATATTGATCGGAAAACTGGATACTTTATGTAACTTTTATCTTTTTTTTTCTGTTACTACTCCTTTGATTAGCACCATTTGTTGGTGGGGATGGGAGAGAAATGTCTTAACCCTCCAGGAATTAATTCAAGAGAAACTCTATTCTAGGGCCATAGATAATTGAATAATATTATGTTTTTGGTCAATATCTTGAACCTGGAAGAAAAAGGAAATCTTTACATTGCAAGTAAAAAATATTCTAGGCGTGAAAGTATTAAGGAAAAAAAAATCTCAAAAGTTCACATTTAGAAAATTCACATTGAAGATTGTATTGGTATTTTTAAAAACTAATATAGAGATTTTTAAAAGAAAATGAATAATAACTATACAATTTTTAAGCTTTCATAGGGAGTGATGTCTGTTAAACTCAAGGAAAACAACCTCATTTTGAGTTAGAAAGTATGCCTTGATATGTTGAATTACTTTTAGTCATTTTTGAAAATGAAATTCCTTGAAATATATTGAAAAATAAGTCCTTACAAAGGAGAATGATAAGATCATAAAAGCAGTAGAAATTCACTAATTGTTTTGAGTTTGTTCCTCTAATATTAAATCTGAAATATAAAAATACTTTAAACACATTTGAATTTTTATCACATTTACAGTAAAAAATGGGATAGTCTCCTTAAAGAAGCTGAAAAGCAATGAAAAGATAAATAAAAGCAAATCTTGTTCTATCCTGTCAAAAACGACAACAACCGTTACTATGGTTTGAGGAGTGTGTTTTTTAAAAATGTGAGTCACAGACTGGGAGGTGGTAGGAACAGCGAATGTGCTTTGTGCTGGTCATCCTCTAGTGTTTGGAGAAGCTTCAGGAAGTCTCTGGTAGGGGCGGGGCAGCTCAGGCAGGGGGTGTTGAGAGCAGGGTGGGGAACAGATGCTGACAAGTCTCAGCTCACTGCTGACTGGCCGGAAACTCCAGGGTGGCCTCTTTGATGAAGTCCCAAGGGCGGAGGGGGTGGGTGGACTCATCACTCAACCCAGGCGGTGTTGACTGGCCAATAAGGGAACCCTGTAATCCGATATATCTTTAAGGGAGCCTCTGAGTAGTTTTGGATGTGGTTAAAGAGCCACCATCGTGCTCAGGGAGATAATAAATTAGGATAAACCCCATCCCATTTCCTCGGATGACCCGTTCCTTCTTGCCCATCTATATATACTGCCACTCAGTGTCCCACAACTCTTCCAAGGTGTCGACCAGGGAAAGAGGATGAGAAGTTAAAATTCTTGCTTTGTGCTTAGAAAATGCCGTCCAGTTGGTTTAAGAGAGACAAAACCAGCCAGCTACTGGATGGCTTGTTTTGTCTGTATCCAAGGACCTCAAAGTGCTGTCTGTCCACACGTGGTCCCCAGGCTGGTGAAGCCCCCGGGAAAGAAGTAGCCTTGAGGTATGACTGGGCCGTCCTGGTGCTTACAAAGGAAAAATATGGGTCATGCACTTAGAGGGCTTTCCTGGCCAGAGAGGAGAGAACTATGACCTCTGTGTCACACACACCTCATGGGAGAGGGTGACTGTCCCTCTTGAGTCCTGATTCTCTTGCTTGGTCCCTTTAAAATTCCTTCTGTTGATACGTCAGGGTCAAGGGAGCAATCCTATGGACCTAAGAAGATATTATTCACAGGTATCTGTAATTTGTAGGCTCAAAAGAGAAAGAAAAAGAGGGAAAGACCTTGGTTTATGTCACTCCAGAAAAGTGATCCGCTGTTGTGTCAACTGGCCCCTTTACAGTCACATAGAAAAACACGACCCTCAATTCTTATTTTGGATTTAAGTTACTTTAAAAAACTCTTCAGTCGTAATTATTAAGAAGAACTTCTAATAAGGGTAACATTTTCTGTCTGGGAGATAATGTACTATTTGTGGAGACTGGAATCCAGAAATCCTCAGTCTGTTTTATCACTTGTAGGAGACGTGTTTTGGGAGAAGTCTCTTGACGGTGATATTTACTCTGTTCATTTTCCAAACTAGGTGACGTACCTAATGATTTCTAAGGTCTCTTTTAACCTCTTGACCATCTGCGAATATAATAATGCTTGACTGAATTGAATGTTCTTCCTTTTTCTGGTTGCTCCCATCAGAAGAAAAAAGATGTTCTTATCTTGTGGGTAGGAAAACAAGACATTTCAAGACAAAACAACTTGCCCCACTGGGAACTCCTGAAAGGCTGAGACTGTCTATGTGCCCATGACTTAGCAGCTTCTGAATTCTTCCGAGTTAAGGGAGGAGGTGGGCAAGCAGAACCCCTGGTGTTGGACCAAGTTGATCAGTCATGGTGCTGGTAGCAGCTGATGACACACTATGGGACATGATTTCGATGTATTGCACATTCTGTCTTTATTTCTCTACCTCTGTCCGAAAAGAGCCCAACAGGCGTGAAACCATCAAACAAGCACATTGCCTGTGGGGAGCAAGGAGGTGTCTCCCAATGATTTTCCCTCCTGACGGTCCCTCTCGATGGCTTCACCTCAGCCAGTAAAAACACCGATCGATGTCACCGTGACAGATATTTCTCCTGCCTGTGATAGCGTCTGTAAATCAGGCCCTATCAGGAGACAACAGGAAATATCATGACAGTACATCACCCTTGGCCATCCCACCTGTGTCAAAGAACAATAAGCATTACTTTAAAGAAAAACATTTTTTTGGGACGGACAACAAATTGAGGCAGTATTTCAAACAGTGGAATTTTGTCGTGTGCGGCATGGTTGGGCACATGGGTTCTGGTGAGCGGCTGGAAGCCGCACCCTGGGTCATTTTGGGAGGTTATGGAGCATAGAAAAGAAAGGAAGAAAAATAAGGTGTTTAGCAACTGGCAGGGAAGATAGGAGTGAACCTGAATAAGTCTAAGACAGGACAAAAAACTCATGAGAAGGGGACAGTGCTGATAACAGAGGCAGAAAAGGTGGGAGCTCAGAGGCGGAGAGGGCTTGTCCCTCCCAGGAATGAAGGGGGACATGGGTGACACCTTTTGTTTGTAAACAGAGATTTAATAGAAAAGATTCTTAGAAAAGGGGTGAATAAGCAGGAAGACTGGAAGGAGGAGAGAAGAGTGGGGACAGGGAACTGCTGAGGGTTCACTCTGGGGATGTGAATTGAGGACACAGGGTGAGCGGGGAGGGGGCAGCTCAGGGGTGGGCTGGGGGAGGGTGCTCTTCTACCAGAAGCAAAAGATGAGGTCTGTGGTCACCAGGCAGTAGTGGGTCATCCATGGTGCTGTGACAGGGGGAGTTTCCTTCCCCCTGGTTGTCCCCCAGGGCCAATGTCCCCTAGTGTAGTGCTTGACAAGGTTGTACCTGGCGCCTGGCTGCCTGGGTACAAGTCCCAGCTTGGCCATGTTCGAGTTGTGTGGCCTGCGAGCAAGCCTCTTTGCAACTCCCTGCCTCTGTTTTACTGTCTCTACAATGGGCGCGCCTGGTGAAGCAGAAGGGTGACCCGCACGAGGTCCGTGCCCTGTACCCTCCAGGTCTGGGGCAGTCTGCACTCAGTGGAATTTTGGACGCCACCTCCCTGGCCCACCTTGCTTCAGTGATGGAAACTGGAACTTTACGCTCATGAAATGTCTGGGGAACTGTTGGGAATACTTTGATGTTTATGGGAAGACAATTTTTTTTTTTTTTTTTTTGCCTGGAGTGATAGGAACAATGAAGTCTCTAGGACACAGCCAGGAAAACCCCCGTCTACAAACTCCAGAAGGGTCGAGGATCATTCAGATATCCCCGGGTTGTGACATACAGAGCCTTCCATGAAAAGAAGAAGAATAAGAAGAATCTGTTAGAACCTGAGAGAATTCCTGATTAGGGATGAACACAGGGACAGGAGCATTAAGAAGATTAAGGGCGCCATGCCCACACCCCTTTCCCAGGAGGGTACTCTGATACTCTACGTCCCAAGCAGCAGTACCCAAAGGCCATCCCTCCCTCTCTGCGCCTCTCCTGCTCCAGGGGAACTCGGGCTTTGGTGGCCACAGGTAACAATGAATATTAAAAGCTTTATTATCCATGTTTGATTGCAGCATGAAACATTTATAGTTCTGTGTGATTTCATTGGTCAGAAATGTGGGTCGTTTAAACAGGCTCCTGCCAGGTCATCTTTGGGAAGAGGATCTCATTATCTTCCTCCCCAATTCTCCTTTGTGCGCGCCCACCCGCCACCCCTGTGCAGAGTGCAGAGTGCACCAGACAAAGGAAACGTGGGGGCCAGGGCTGGGCGCAGCTTGCTCACAACCCCCCCCCCCCACCTCCCCTGTAATTGGTTCAGAATCAAGGTCGGCTGCAGAGAGGCCACTGTGTTTCTTCCTCCCTCTTAATGTTCTATTTAACTTCTTCACAATCTCTGTGCAATTGGGAAGCAAGGGCGTGCAGATGCTCTGGCAATTACAAAAGGCCTGTTTGCAGATGATGTAAAGATGAGCGCTGGCCAGGCTGTGAGAATTCCTTTCTCCACGTGGTCATGGCAAGATGCGGCTCCTTGCGTTGGTGACAGAGAGAAACCGGAGCCCTCCATCCCTCTCTCATCTGGGTCAGTGTCGTGATGCCCTTCAGTTCACACAGTGTTCGATAAATGGTGGACGCACATGAACGGGATTCAAGAAAAAAAAATATCCTAACTTGTCACTGTCATCCCAAATCCCAGTAACTGGCCCGAAGAGGTGATTAGACCATGACAAGAGCATTGGTTTTGGAGAACAGGACCCAGGAGGCTGAACCCTTGCTTTTTAACTCACTGCCTGGGTGACCCTGGGAACCACACTTCCGGGGACTTACCCCTTGTCCATAGAATAGGGACGGCGACACCTCCCATCCTGGGCACTTGTGAAGACGAAAGAAGCTACCGCTTACAGATGCTCACAGCAGGCTGTTTGGCCATAGAGCAATTTTTTGTTTGTTTGTTCTTAAATGACAGGTGTCCCGCCGTGACCCACAATCCTTACCCTTCCTTGTTCTGGAAGGAAAATCATCGTCTTCTTCCTGTATATGTAGTTATTCTGTTAAGTCACTTAAAAAGTGGCATTTTGGCCTTATTTTATAAAGGCTATCTAGCTTCTTGAAGGTGGTCAGCTATTTCTAAAAAGTGAAGATTTATTCTAGCCTCAAATATGCCACTCTTTCTCCAAGATTTGGCATTGCAAATGTATATGAAGGTCCAGTGTGTGTGTGTGTGTGTGTGTGTGTGTGTGTGTGTGTGTCTGTCTGTCTGTGCAGTTTACTTCTGACCAACTCTTCTCGTGCATGGTTTTAGGTATTTTGTTTCTTTCCTGGTTGTGCTTCACTTACAGTGACCACAGAAACATTTTCGATATTGGTTCTGTTCTGCTTAATAAGCTCTCCCACTGGGTGCCTGGAGGTCTAACACCATGCACACGAGGCAACTTAGTAAATAATTCAGGGCCTGTCTTTTAAGAAGTCGAAAATAACACCCCTGATAATGACTTCTCAAAGTACAAAGGACCATTCAGCCTTCCAGTTGAGATACATGTTAATTAAACATTGAGAGTCATAAGTAATTGAATATTGATTCAAGAGTTCTTGCCCTGAAGGGCAAGTTGGGGACCCTGGAAAAATACGTAGAAGAAAGAAGCAGGCATCCTGGGGGAGGGACGAGTGGCTCTTGAAAGCTCATGGGGAACAGAGTTTGGTTGGTGGCCTTAAAGTTCCAAGCACTCATGTGGACCAACGGCATCTCTTAGACATGTCATTTGTTCTACACAGCCTTGGTCTTGCAGGGAGTGCTCGGTGAGGTGAGTCAGAGGGTTACCCAGGGACCCTGAAGGCCACCTGAGGGTCGAGCTGTTTGAGGAAGGGATGCCAGCCCAATGAGATGCTTCAGAGTTAGGTGAGCAGGGTTTTCTATTGCACGGGAAAGTTTGGTATAGTGACCTTGAAAGCAGGAAGAATATAATTTAAACAACAGAAAGCAGCTTATGGTTATAAAAGTAAGACACATTCACTGTTTCAAGTTTGGAAAAATCTAATATGTCAAGGGTTTGGAAGATGAGCCCTCCTTCTGTGGCTCAGGTTAACAACCTTGACATCCTAGGAGCCATATGTGCTGTGAATTTCCCTGCAAACACAATTTCTCACGAATTGAACAAGTTAAGTTACGGAACTGCTAACTGTCCTCTGATAAAAATGTATAAACAATGCAAGAATGAAAGACGCTTTTTTGGGCTTATATAACTTTGATTCTCAACCATGTTGGTGCTACCCGCTCCTAATAAAAAAAATGGTCTCTTATTGAGAATTTTGATGTGTACCTACTATAATTTGTTGTTTTGAAATAAAAGTACACTTCAAAGCGATCAGAGGCTTTGCTTAGAGGATTGATTGTTTAAGCTCTTGTCTCAACATGCCAAATTTCTGAAATGAATGAGTTTTTAATGTTGTAGCTATAGATGCAAAGAGCCCTATTTCTAATTGTGTTTCTTAATTGTGTCTATTTTACGGTAAATTAACAACTAAGTAACAAGTATTTGCTATAGACTTGCTATGTGCAAGGCATGGTGATAAGTTCTACAGAGGACAAAATAAAAGTTATCAGTTGAGGGAACTTATGAATTTGCCTAGGTTCACAAGACATTCGAATAACACACTATCAGAGACAAAGCAGTTTATGGTTAAATATTGATCAATTAAGTTTTTAATAAGAACAATAATTGCAAATAATAAAGTATAGAAATTATTAATCTCACTGATAGTGTTTTTTATTTATTAAAAAATAATTAAAAATGGTATAGTTTATACCTGGGTAGCAAAAACTTTATCTATGTCTACGTGTACACCTATATATGTACCTAGTGTTGGGAAGGGATCAGTAAATATATATATACATGTGGGTATATATATATATATATATATATCCATATTTATATTTAAAATATCAAAAAGTAGAAGGGGAAGTGAATCAGGATAAAGAATGTTTATATCCTGCCCTGGCCGGTTGGCTCAGTGGTAGAGCGTCGGCCTGGTGTGCAGAAGTCCTGGGTTCGATTCCCGGCCAGGGCACACAGGAGAAGTGCCTATCTGCTTCTCCACCCCTCCCCCTCTCCTTCCTCTCTGTCTCTCTCTACCCCTCCTGCAGCCAAGGCTCCATTGGAGCAAGGATGGCCCGGGCACTGGGGATGGCTCCTTGGCCTCTGCCCCAGGCGCTAGAGTGGCTCTGGTCGCGACAGAGTGACGCCCCAGAGGGGCAGAGCATCGCCCCCTGGTGGGCAGAGCATCGCCCCTGGTGGGCGTGCCGGGTGGATCCCGGTCAGGCGCATGAGGGAGTCTGTCTGACTGTCTCTCCCCGTTTCCAGCTTCAGAAAAATACAAAAAAAAAAGAATGTTTATATCCTTTGGCATCTTTGCTAAAGTTTGGTTGAATGTGGAGTTTGAAATGCTAGCGGAAATTTAAGAAAAATAAAACAAACAGCCGAAATGGAAATGGGAGACCAGTTGCATCAAATAAAAAGAAGCCAGGTTAGGGGAAGGAAAAAAAGGGGTTTGCATGACTCTATAAAATATCACCAGCCAGATTAATAGTCAAGCTGCATGTCTTAACCTGTGTGGGCGGCAATAGCAGAATGTAGGGACAGCCCTGTGAGCAACAGAAATGTATACTGCTCCCCAATCTGGAGGGTAGGAGTCCAAGGCCAGTGCAGGCAGACTCTGTGGTCAGGTCTGCTTCCTAGTTTGTAGACGGCCCTAATCTCGCTGTGACCTCACGTGCTGGGAGGGACGAGGGAGCTCTCAGGGGTCACTTTAATAAGGACACTCATGCCATCCAGGAGGGTCCCACCCTCCTGACTAGTCACCTCCCAAACACTGCATCTCAAGTTCTATCACATTGTGGGGGGTGGGGGTGGGTAGGTTACAACCGAGGAGTTTTTTTGTTTTGTTTTGTTTTTGCGAAGACACAAACATTCAGACCGCGGCAGTCATCTGGTAAAAACGACAAGTGTGCTCTTGGAAACTTCATTCCGCTCTTTAGAGCCAATGCCCAGGATGCAGAGTGAGAGGGCGAGAACTGAAGGTGCTGAGGGGGCAGACGGAGTGAGGACGACGGACAGCAGTCTGAAGATCAAGGTCAGAGCTGTTCCTGAAGAAGACAGTGCCTGAGGACTATGTCTGGAATGGTTAAGAAAGAGAAGTACGCTAACACATTTTTTTTTGGCAAAGAACCTATTCTTTCATTAAAATATTAAATAAAAAAGTACCATATATGCATAGAATAAGATAAAAATAACTAGTGACCTGTACAAGGTCAAGGGGCTCCTAGTTTTATCTTCTGCAATATCACCGATCAGAGGATTTGGGGGGAGAAAGATGTTGCCCCCCCTTTATACTCAGATGCATAACTCATGGTCAAGTGCAGTTCCTCTTCGTCTCTTGAAAAAAACAGTTGCTTGCATCTGTCACCAAGTGAAGGAAAGAAAAGTCAAGGTTCGAGGTGGAGACGTTGTGCTCTGAGAGAAATGGCTGAGGAGATCAGAAACATGTAAATGTAGAATTTAGAAAAAGGGCTTTTAATTTGGGGGGAGACGTTCAATGCCAATACAATCACAACTTGAAAAAGAAAATGTACCAAAGGTAACAATGCTCGTAGGTGGGGGTGAGAGGGCTGGGGTGCAGTGTCTTAGAGTCTCACGGGAGGGACACACAGCGGACAGAAAGCCAACAAAGCACAGCTCATACAGGTGGTAGGAAAAAGTCAGGGAGGAAGACATGAGAAGAAGAAAAAAAGCACATGTTTTAGTAATCAAAAAGAGATGAGTTAAAATTTCAAAGAAAAAGACAAACTTTCTCAGATAGGTTAAAAAAAAATCCAAGAAGATGTGATTTATCATTTTCACAAAAGGTTTCAATTTAATGGTAAAAGAAAAAAATAATCAATTACCAAAAGAGCGAGGTGGAGACAATCACTTTGGTTTTGTGGACGTACAAGACAGACAGGTAGAATGGACAAAGAAGGTTGGTATTTATCGGTGAAAGAAAATTCATAAGCACTATCGGGTTTTTTAGGTTCAAAAGGGAAGAAAAGAAATGAATATAAAAAGAAAACAAATTATCTTTGAAGATGTTAATTTTCTTTGCTTTGGCTGTGTCAAGGAGGACAAAACATAAACTGGAATGAAAAAAACCTGAAAACTGTAATCATTGCTGTCATTGAATAGCTCACGGGGATGTTTCCCACGTATTCTCCTGAATGTTTACTTGCGGGAAGAAGACGTTGAAACTACGATGACTGTTTGGAACAGGTAACAGATCAAGAAGAGTCGTCATCACTGATGGGTTTGGGCTGCAAAGCAGTACCCAGAGGACCACAGAGAGAGGAGTGGACCCGTCCTGATTGGCAGAGGCTCCGTAGACAACCACATTTTATGTGGTCCCTTCCCCATCTTGGAGAATTTGGATTTCAGGACAACACATCATCCTCAGACTCTGGAAAGGCAGGATGTACCCCTTCCTTTTGTAAAGAGGGTGATTGTGCAGGGACGGTGGGGATGAGAGTTGGTGAGAGGCCTTGACCAGACTTGCTCTTCGGCAGAGGGGTTCAGGACCGTTGTCCGTGGTCCCAGGGGACCTGGATTCTGATTACCTTCAGACGAAAGTCCATGGTGGCCTCTCTCTGTGAAATGTGCTGTGTGGGGTCGAGAGAGCAGAGCAGGTTGTGCATTCCTTGCCATTCATTTAAAACTGTGAGGCAAAGCTCTTCTCTGAGAGTGGAAAGCTGTGATTTCTTTTGCTCACGTAAATTCATTAGTTTACCCCTCCTGCTCGGAAGCTCTTTACCGATTACTGCGTAATGAAAGTGCCGTTCGTTGGGGCACCCGATGGGCTCCCTTTTGAAGATGGCCTTACACGTTTTTGGCAGGATGTGCTCTGTGCCTTGTGAGACCTCCAGGTCTCCCAACGCCTCCTTCAAGGGCACAAACATTGCACTGGGATTCGTTAACTTTGCTTTGAGTTTTGGTGGGTTGCTTACTTCAGAATGAAGGCTGGAGAAGGACTACTTATGCTTTCTGCAAATAACCTTGACTTTGATTTCCATTTGAAATCAAAGGGTATTTCCCCTAACCCCTCTTCCACTAACCCAAGGAAGGGAGGTAGATATTGACTCAACGTACTCATCCCCGATCTTGTGCAAGAATAACGTTAGTGGCTGGTAGAGACCTTTGATAGGAAGAGACTTCATCCCTGACGCCTCCCTGGGCAGAGCCTTCATGCCTACAAGTCTCCCAGGAGGGTGCACTGCTTTAGCCTAGGAGTCCTGTTGCAATTTCTCTCCACCAATGAAATCATGGGCAAAAAGAAGCCTGGACAGCTGGTCGTGAAAGAAACGTGAAGGGGAGATAGACGTTTCTAGCAGCAGAAGCTGGAGTTCTTAGAAAGGGGCAGGGGCGGCTCTTTTGGTGTTCTGAGACCAATTCCAGTTTGACTCTGTGTGTGTGTGTGTGTGTGTGTGTGTGTGTGTATAGGGGCTTCCCACACAATACTAAGCAACGCTCCACCTCTAGACAGGCGTCTGAGAATTAATTCTGTCTGCTCAGAGACCCCCATCAAAGTGCACAGGTGGAGGGCTCATTGCTACGAGATCACCTCCCACCCCCACTTCAGAGACCAGTGCCAAGCCCAGGTCATCACCTGGACTTCTTTGGAGTTTTAGGCTTTGAATCCTGACTGTGTCACTTGCTTTAAGTCACACTTGGGACGCATGACTTCACTTCCCTGTGACTCGGTTTCCCATCTGCCGTGTGGGGCCAAGAGAACTATCTCATGGAGATGTCGTGCAGGTTGATGGGCATCATGAGCCCAACACACTCAGTGTGACGTCTGACGTAGGATGTGTGCGCTACAAATTAGCTACAGTATCCTTATTGATAAAGGAAGAATTTGCAAGCTGTGTATATTTTTTTGCAGTGATGTGGCGTATATACTCAAGGAAAGAGAACGTTGACAGCCAAGACCATCTTATCGTTTTAGTGGATGCCAAGGCTAAAGATACACACATGTGTGATATTATGTCTGAATAAGTGGGTCAGTGTATACCAGAGGCCTGGATAAAAAGCTCCATGCTCTGATATGTATTAATCTGATTATGACGACGTCGTTGCTTTGTGGGACCCAAGGCCAGGACGCCCGGAGACAAAATGATGACTCAAGGCACCAGCCTTTCAACTCACGTTCCATACCAGCAGTGCCACCTCCCCACACGTAAATACCTGAAGCTTTAAAAACAATTTTAATACAAGCCCATCTCCTTGTTTCACTCTTTTATCCAAGCAGGGGAGGCTATTATTATTGGTCTTCATAGAAACATGGCATTGTGAAGGCTTCCCGTGAATGTCCCCCACGCGTCCTTAGATGGGAATGTGTCTGCTCGAATAAAACCAGTAATCTGAAGGTAATTAAAGTCGTTTTGTAAGGTGCAATAAACCTCCATTGTTGGGTCTACAGAGCGTGTGTGCGCCTATGCAATTGTGAAGATGTCTTTTAAGGCCCGGAGCTGTTTTGAAAAATTTGAGAGGCCACAAGTCTGGAGGAAAAAAAAAAAAACCCAACAAAAAGAACAAGGACAAGAGAATGATTAGAGAGACACAATGAGGCCTGGTCACCCCCACACAGTACACACTGTCACGGCGAGTGGAGGCTGAGCTGCATGGGGGTTAGAGAAGGAGAAATGAATACACAGTCTTTAAGGGAAAAAAAATAAACATCTTAAACGAAGCTTACTAAATGGGGGTGGGGCGGGCACGATAGCTAAGAAATTAAAATAGCGCAGGACAACACATTGTGTTCTAAAGAGAGGGGAAATGAATTTCACGTCTGCAGAGATGGTAAAGGGGTGTGTGGGTCGACGTGTCTGGGAAGACAAGATGGCAGTCAGGTGTCAACACTTCTGTTTTCCCGGGGCGTGACCTCAGTTGGGGTGCAGCCAGATTGCAAAGCCTTTTGCCAGATGTTACACACAGGCCTGGCTCAATGACCTAGCCCATTGTGGGCAGGCTGCATCTCCCATGGGGTCCAGAAGAGGCTCTGGTGTCCACTCTGGAGGGCAGTGTTTATCGGGCAGCATCTCACAGGAAGCTGCTGCCGATTTAGTGATGGACAGACCAGCAAACAGCCATAGCAAAGCAGAAGGTCCACTTACATTTGAGTATCAGGGAAACCCTATTTTTTTCTTAGTGTATGTTTGCACCATGCAGTGGTAGGAACATAGTTATGCTAGGGGAAAAATCACTCTTTATCCAAAATTCAAGTTGAACCAAGTATCCTACATTTAATCTGGCAACCCGTCTCACAGACATAGCAGGTTAAGTTAGGGAAGATCACTTCTCTTTCACAGGTGAAGTCACTGAGGCCCAGAGGGATGAAATGGCTTTTTTAGAGAGACAGAGAAAGAGAGAGAGAGAGAGAAAGAGGGAGGGAGAGAGAGAGAGAGAGAGAGAGAGAGAGAGAGAAGCATTTATTTGTTGTTCCATTTAGTTGTGCATTTGTTAGTCACTTCCCATATATGCCCAGACCGGGGATTGAACCCTCAACCTTGATGTTTCTGGACAACGCTCTAACCGACTGAGTTACCTGGCCAGGGCCTCACACACTCTTAACCACTCTGATTTTCTGTTCTTGGTCTGCCGTAACTGACATGGAAGTTCCTACTCAGACACCTGCCACTTGTGAAGGCTCTAAGATGTTATTCTGCCATTGTAGGTAAATGACTGACTTCCTGGCTCACTCACTTTCCCTCCCAGGAAATTCCACCTACATTGGTGGAATTTCAGGCATCAATCTGCGATACATGGGAGAAAAAAAATTGGGTTTGGGGTGTGGGTGCCCATTCTTGGCTATTGTTATTGGTGAAGCAGCTACAAATATTCTTGTGCGTGTCTCATTGTAGATGTGCTTTCTGTTCCTCCCACCCCAGACCTCTGGAGTAAACCCTAAGGTGTGGAATCAGCCAGGTTCAGAGAAGCGTTTTACCTGGCGTAGGATAGTGCGGAGAAGTTTGGTTCTTATATTGCCCACCTGCCAGCTTTGTTCCAGGATGCAAATCTGGGCTGACTTTAGTTCCCCCCTGGCTCCTTCTCCCTCTGCTGTTAGAGCTCATCAGAATCCAGATCCCCAGAGGGTGGGGACCAGCATAAGACACTGTGGATCCCTGAAGCTTGCTTAGATGAAGCCCTCATTCTATGGTGGCTGCAGGTAGGGTCTTTCTGAGAGTCGAATTATGTCACGAGGATGACTAAGATGTTGTTGACTTATTTCCCACCCACTGAGCATGTATTGAACAGGTGCTGTCTGCAGGGCCCCTGGGAAGGTCAAGATGAGTGAAGCTTGGCCCTGCTCCCCTGAGCTCAGGGACCTGTGCAGAGATAGAGAAGGTGGATGCCATTTCAATGCAATGTGGTAACTCCTCTGGTAGCAGTATGGTCAGGGTGTTGTGGGAGTCCCTTGAAAATGCACTTGACCCAGAGCGGGGTCTTCAATGAAGCATGTCCAAAGGGTGTGCAGACTGAGCTGCATATGCTATTAGGGACCCAGAAAGCAGAGGAGAGTGTGGTGAAGGCTGAGGGGGATGCTGGGAAGTGTGTGTGTTTGGGGGGAGCAGGGGATCAGAAGCAGCTTTGAAAGAAGCCCCCAGGTGACAGGTGAGGCTGGAGAGAAGGAAGCAGGTGGACGAAAAAGCTTGTAGGTTAAAAGGCCGACTTTGTATCTGCGGTTTCTCTGCACCCAGATGTGCACATGGCGGCCATAGGCAGAGGCTACCTGCTCTTTCTGTCCCTGTTTTGATAAAGTGAAAAGGGCACCAGTTCTGTGCCTTGTGCATGTGTTCCTTCTTCAAAATGGGGCTTACAAAGCATGCAAGATGTCTCATTGGGAGGTAACCTGAGATTTCCTTGAAAAAGAAAAAGAAAAAAAAAAGAAAGAGAAACAGAAAGAGAAAAAGAAAGAGAAAGAAAGACAGAAAGAAAGACAAAGAAAGAAAAAAAGAAAGAAAGAAAAAAAGAAAGAAACTGATGCAATATCATGGGGCCCTATTTCCACGAAGGGACATTTCAGAGTCCTAGCTAGGAGTAGATAACTGCTGACCCCGGCTT
Source organism: Saccopteryx bilineata (assembly GCF_036850765.1). Taxonomy (NCBI): domain Eukaryota; kingdom Metazoa; phylum Chordata; class Mammalia; order Chiroptera; family Emballonuridae; genus Saccopteryx; species Saccopteryx bilineata. The sequence continues at coordinate 239,678,024 of NC_089490.1, read as the reverse complement.
CCTTAAATTAACATCTCAGGAAATGCAAGATTTATAAGTTGTGGGCTGCTTTCTTTCTTTTTTTTTTTTCCCTTTCCCTCTTTTGAAAAAAGGTCTTAATAATTCAAATAACTTTTTAATGATTTGAAAAGTGCATGTTAAGTACTTGATGGATTGGGATCAATTCAGCCTTTGTAACCCTCCTCCTCTCCACATTCGGAAATTCCACAGATGTGCGGAAAGGACTCCACCAGGCTGGGTGCTTCCTTATGACAATTCCTTGTGCTGCGGAGGCATGTCATCCCCGGAGAAAAGAAACGTGTCCGTGCACTTTATCGTTGTCAGTCATTCGCTACAAAAAGTTGACCCCTCCCCACCCCCCATCCAAACCTGCTTTGATCTGAATTTCCTCGTGATTTATCACTGGCGTGGTAGCATGTCCTGAAATTCCCGGTTATGAACTCCCCGAATACGTATCTCCATCACTCTGGGATAATCGATGCTTATCACAGTCAATACAGATGTTACAGGCTGCCCCCCCACACCCCCCGTCCCCCCACCCCCCGCAGAAAGGAGGGTGTCAGCAGAATAACATTTTAATTAGTCGAGCGTGCGGCTTTCAGCTGTTATCTTTTGTTTGCAACATCAGCGAGCAGGGTTACTGGGTGTATCTAATTCATAGGCAGTGTTGCAATGACCGAGTGTGTAAATCATAGATTTCCCTGCCAAAGACTCAAAGCAATAGCATGCCAGCGCTGAAGGTATGAATGCTTGTTTAATTAATTTAAATCATGCTGCTGAGCCTACATTGTCACTTTCTTCTTCCCCCCCCCTTCCCTGCCCCTGCAGCCTGTATTCTACAGGGTGACTCAACTGTTAGGTAAGAACAAATTGGCTTGTGGATGTTGGAATGATACAAAATATTTGACTGGAACTTGTTTCAATCCCTCCCTTCATCTCATCAAATCACAAGGTAGACTGTGGCCAGCGGAAAAAAAATTAAATGTTAATGGATCTGTTTGGCAAAATGATGTTTGTCTGGCCCATTTTTATTTCCAACCAGTGTACTTCACTTTTGGCCATGTAGAGAATGAAAAAAATCCCTCCGAGTTCTGTCTGTGGAACTCGGACTCTACAGCTAACTGGAAACCATGCTGAGTATATAGCCTTTGACTCAATTCAAACTAAAGACAGACAAGTCAGCAAACAGAGCAAAACACCTGCAGAGAAGCAAGAACCCTGTCCACCGCCTCTCTGCTCCGCCCCATCGAGTATCATCCGCGCCAGGTCCCCTTGGATCATTTGCTGCAAACCGAGAATGTATCGCATCCAAACTTCATTTCCAAGAGTTTCAGCGTGGGTTCAGCCATTTCTAAGTCACCATCTTCTTGAGCTTCTGCAGATGCACGAGTCAAGAGACTCGTGATGAAGTGTGTAGGATGGAAAATTAAAGAAGGGTATCTGGCATAAGGACTTGAGAGTTGGGGACCAGTTCCAAGAACCGGGTCTGTGACAGGAGGGAGTGGTCAGGGAAAGGTTTCCTGGGGAGGCTGGTTTTGATGAAGAGATGGGGGGAGGTCACCTCTGTGGTGGAGGAAGAGGGTGGGGGACATCTCACACCATCTGGCATCTCTTTATGGGAATTTTTCTAGATCAAAAACTAAAATGTCAATACCTCTTAAAGATTGTGTACAATTTAGAAGGAGAGAGAAATGTCTCAATCAATTGACAGCACTGAATTCCAAGCACGTTAGAGAGCAGAGAGATGTTTTTGGACTGGTCCTCACTTTGCAGGACTTCGTGACGGTGCACCAGCTCAGAGCCCATGCATTGCCTGTGTTTATTAGGGAAACAATTCATTGGTGACCAAAGGAATCTACAATGCTTGCATCAAGTGTTTAAAAAGTGAATCAAGTTATTCGCAATTGCCTGGTTTTACTTGAAATATACATTTTGAACCAAGTTATCGAAGGTTGACTAAAACTTTTTTATTATTTTGTGCTAGGTTAACTAGGAATTAGCACTATATTAGGACTTGGAGTCATTTTAAAAATGAGTAATAGGGTTAATAATAAATTAATTGAAAATAGTATATGTGCTCATTTGGAATAATTACTGTTCCATTTATTAAAGTTAGATTTCTCCTCCCCCAGACCTTAAGGTTTACAGAAATCAAATATGGGGTTGGGGCCCCTGGCCCTCCAGGCCTGGGTTGGAGGGAACCCTAGGTGAATGTTTCAAAGGGATGTTCACAGTTGGTTTTGAACCAAATGTTTTGCACAGTCAAATAATTTAAGAAACTGTGGGATAAGCCAGTTTTTCTCTGCAGGACAGCCCATTGTTAATGTTGATGTTGTGAGTCTGTAAGTGAGGACTGTCATAGGCGTCCCTGCCAAAGCTGCAGGGACCATGGAAACGCCTCTGACCAATGCTGCTGCGCTCACATTTGGAGAGGTCTTGGCATCTAGTTGTTTTGTCAGCATAAGTGACCAAGGACAGTCCAGGTGCCTGTTCACAAGGCTGAAAGACTGGGCCAGGAATACGGGCTGGCAGACAACGCTGAGTCAGAAACGAGAGGCGAGAATGTACCCTCATTCCCTAACCTGTAAAATAAAAATGGGTGTTTGACTGGCTTGTTCTCAAATCTTTTAAATCCTGCTTACCTTCACTACCCTCTGCTGTAACTGTAAGCTCACTTATACCTATTTATAGGCTAATAAGACACCTTGATAAATGATAAACCCAGTGTGCCGTTATCCAAAATAGAACTCTACCTCAAGGTGTGCATGCAGACATATGCACATGTTGAGTTCTAAATAATATGGGTTAAGAGAACACTTCTGTTTGTAGTACTCAGGCCAAAGACCTCTTTTTCTTCTCCCTCTCATCATGCCTGGTGACAGTTAAGTATCCTCAGCTGTTTAGACCACGAAAGGACTGGAAAACATTTAGAAAACACGGGGTTTTGATTCTCAAGCTTTGCTTCTGTTGAATGCAAAGAGGGTTCCAGTGGCCAGTCATTCTCATCAACTGACCAGAACGTAGAGGCTCCTCCATACATTGAACTCAATTCGGGGCAGTTTGACATAGACTTTCTCTTTTGCACCCGTTCAGAACATTGTTTTTTTTCCTGAGTGTCTTAGAGTGAAACTTTGTTATGAACAACCTACAGATACTTCAGTTCCCAAACTCCACATGTTGTTTACTCTTGGGAGAACATTATTTTGTGTTTGCATACTCGGGTGATTTTCGAGTGAAGGATAAAACCATTTCTTATCACTTAAAATGCCGCACATATCTGACAATTTTCGTAATTGTTTTCACCTTCGACATTGGGCAATGAAACCCACATATATATATATTTTTCTTTTTCAGATCACACACCCAACTCTGATAGAAAACACACACACACACACACACACACACACACACACACACACACACACACACACCCAAGCGTTAGAAATCAATTCAGATGTTACATACAAAGGCCATCCTTGGCTCATTAAGTAAAAATATCTCATTTAATGAGCAAAAGCGCACTGAAGCACACTGAGCCCTGACACAAAGCAAATTATTTCAGTGATAAATTATATTTTATGGGGAGTGTAAAAGTTAATAATACCCAGGGGCACAGCCGTAAATGCTGAGGTGTAACTAACTCCGGCGACTTCTTCACTCACAAACATGCCATAGGTACCTAGTTACTTGAGATGCCCATAAAGAGACTAGAAACCACATAAAGGTCCACAAAGCGGCCATAGGGTGGTTATTCTCCAACGCACCCTGCATCTCAGATTATGTTAAGAGATCTCCTCTATTCTCTCTCTCTCTTTCTCCCTCTCTCCGTCTTTCTTTCCTTCTCTCCTTCTCTCCTCTGTCATCTACCACATTCTGCTTTCTTTATTTTTGTTTTCACTTTTGGTCAAGTGTTTGACCTTGCTGTTAAAGCTGTAGACTGCGCCTTATCTCTTGGCAGGCCTCATAAAATCAGCCAGGCATCCATCCCCTCCGCTGGCCCACGGATGACCTCGGACCGCCCTGCAAGAGGACCAGTGAGTCGGTTGAAGAAATGGGTGGGCGGGCGAGTTTTTGTGTGGGAACCACCCTGGCTCTTGCCTAAGCAAGCATTGCTCAGTGGTATTGGGCAGATCCACAACCCAATATGGTCAGCAATCCCCTCCACCCCCACCTCATGCCAGGGTGGGGGGCAGGCACAGATGCCGCAATTATCCGAGGTATTAAGGGTATAGATTAAGAGTGAAACAAAAGAGAAAGAACTGCTTTATTTTATTTTATTTTTAATTACATGGTACTTTTTTTTCTGCTTTGGCTTTGCTCTGAAGTAAAATTTGTTACTTTTCTTCCCCTCCCCCCCTTATTCCTGCCTGGTTTGGGACTATGAGGACATTCTAATGCCATGTGACTTTATCATTTTTGCCTCTAGAGTGGTAGCATGTGGATAAAAATGCAGCATATTGATGCTTCACAAATTATTTCCCCTGGACTTAAAAAATAATAATAATGCTGTTTTAGAATTTTTGTTCAATGCTGCTATGAGTCTGAGGGACAGGTTGGTGGCCCCAATGAGGGGTGTGGCATTCTCCTATAAACCGCTCCGGAGCTTTTGTTCATTCACTCTGTTCCCTCTGCCTGAGGCGGGGGTGGGGTCTTCTCGGCTGTCCCTCTGGCCAACTTTAACCAGTGTTTCAAACTCAGATCACACACTGGCTCTGCTGAGCCCAGGCTGAGTTGGTGATTCTTTCTCTGCAACTTTGTATTTCTATGACTGCATTTTCATCTTGTGTTATACTGTACTCATATTTCCTGCTGAGCTGTAAGGTTCATGAGGATGAAGACCGTGTCTTTGTAACCATTGCACATCCAACACCTAGATACTGAGCAGTGATGATAGAAGCAAGGATGGAAAATAAAAGGAAGGAATTGAGGGAGGAATTGAGGGAGAAAGGAAGGGAGGGAGGGAAGGAGGGAAGGAGGGAGGAAGGAGGTCCTTTCTTGTCACGTAGGACTCCCTGGTGGAAAGACCTGCTTTGAACTGATGGAGCCCTGGGCCAGGGTACAGGGCTTGCTAGTGGGACTTCAGGTCTCAATCTTCGCCTCTGAAGGGTGAGGAAGGCAGGAATGAAGGTCAGGCAGGAGAAATGGGGAGATGTGTGTGTATCTCTACTCCCAGACAATGAACAGCAGAGATTGTGTTTCAAGTTTGTGTTCCTACAGCCTTTTTATGCATACTCACTGGCTGGGAATGGATGATTGATATGGGTCCTTTACATGGTAGCAGGGAATGGAAGGGGAGGGGTCACAGAGAAAGAGCGTAGTCAGAACGTGTGGACAGGTCAGCAGGACACTCAGAGGGGAGGTCAGGCAGCCACGACCCACTGTGTGCAGAACTGGAAGCTGAGCCGAACGACCGGACAACTCGGTAGTGAGCACCACGAGTTGCTGGTTTTGTAGAATCAGATTATTTGTTTCTTTTTTCCAGGTTACCTTCTGGAGATAGAATTTTTTATTTAAATGTCTTGAAATCTAGAAGACCCTCTATAAGCAAACTGGAGAACCAATTTCTAAATAAGCCAACACATGTAATGAAATATAGGCAGCCCCCCCCCCCCCAGAGTAAAAAATGAGATGGTTTCTGTAGGTATGTTCTTACGTTGGATTGGTGTGGAAGCTGAAACAGGTACATGGACCTATTAAATGCAACTGAGAGAGAAGTTTGTCTTAACGTGGTATATATTTTCACCTTTCTGTTTGTATGAATACTTACACAATTTCAAATCCACAGAACCTATCTCGTTCGTAACCAGGAGACTGACTGCCCGCCTGTCTGTCCACATAAAATATGAATGGGTTGTCCTAAGGTGGTAACACTCACGGGTGACTGCGTTCCCTCTTTGGACACTGGCTACCTGAACCTCAATGTATTCTTTAAGCATTTAGTTATTATAATCATCTTTTAAAGCAAACCTACATAGACTTCATTTTGGCAATGGCAGCTTAAGATATTTTCCCCCATCTCCTTTTTTTTAAAGACTCCTTGAGCAAGAAAACAATAAACCGATTCATAATGCTTGTCAGTTTCTATCTAAATACTCCCACCACGGCTGTTTTAAGCTGCCCCGTGATGTCATAAACTTGGCCTTGGAAAGAGATGCCAATCATATTCACCTAACTGGATAGAAGAGATGAGAGAATTTCTACCTAACTGGATAGAAGAGATGCATGAACTCCAAGAGCATGGGTGGAGAACAGTGAAAAAAAAATTAGGGGGTGATGCATTGAGAGTATTTATCACCTCTGTTTTTTAAGATATGTCAATTGTCCACTTTCATCATTTAATTTTTTATAACATGTCTGTTCCACCACCAGCTTGCAAAGTTCTGGGAAATTTAGAACTTGGCTTTCACCTACCCCCCACACCAGCCAGCTCCCTTTTGAGGTCAGTCAGGGCTGCAGACCACCTGGGGGTAGAGCACCCTGTGGCTTTGGCCTCCATGGGGCAATTCGTTGAGCTCCCTGTGGACGCGGCTAGAGCCGGCCCCCGGTGGACAGGACTCAATGTCTGTTCAGTCTCCTCCCTCTGCCCTGGAGTGCTTCTCCTGACAGCGGCCCATGAATAAATCATTCCCACAGAAGCATCTATGTTGGGCTCTGCCACTGGGGACTCCACCAGGCTGCTTCCCGAGGCCTCATGGAGGGGACTGGGCCGTGAGAGGTCAAGAGAGGGGATGGAGACAGCTAGGGTCCACAGACTGGCCGAGAAAAGCAATAAGGACAAGTCCGAGAGAGACTGGGTAGAATGTGGGTGATGCAGACACAGCCGATGGAGGGGTCGGAATCCATTCCTGCACTTTGTTCTCCAAACTTATTCTTTTTTTAAAAATTTCTGGCTTATCAGTGCTTCATCTCATCTTTACATTACAGTTCTTTCTGGCTTGTGTGTTTGTAGATCATGACCGGCTTGTGGCCAACACAGCAGCAGCTCTGTGAGCACAGGGACCTAGAGGGCCCCCTTCCCCACGAGCAGGCGGGCCGCTAGAACCTGCTGTGAGCATGGGCGCACGTTCTGGTCTGCCACCTTTGGTACAGTGGCCACGCACCGACCACATGTGGCCGTTGAGCACTTGAGCAATGGTGAGGGTGACAGGGGAGGGAAACTGAATTTTTAATTTGACAAATGTAATAACTTTAAATAACGCCCACATGTGGTTCATGACTGCCCTGGTGGGCAGGGCATGTCTACAGCGGCCCTATTGTTATTGTAAGGAGAACTTGTAAGGGATCAATATAATTACTCACGGGTGGTCCCAGCCACTTTCTGGGATAGATACGAAAGGTGTTTGGGTGGGCAGCATAAGAAAGAAGACAAAACACTCTGGGCAGTGCACACAATGAAACCATTAAAAGTCTACACAGAGGGCCCTAAACTGGGGGAAAGACTCAGCTTGTGCCGGTTTGACCCATGGCATGTTGAGCATTCTCAACATGTAAAGTGCTTATGTTTTAGAATTTTATTTTTCACTCTGCCACTGATTATGTATGTCCATCTCCACATCCTGTCTTTTTCAGAATAAATTTAGTTACTGTAAATCACTTAGGAAAACTGGAGAGAATTTGTGCTTTGTTGGGAAGCCATGGTTACAGTGCATCACCTTTCTTTTTTTCTCAAAAGTCCTGATCAAAAATAAATGCTCAAATAAAATAATTTTAATATTGCATGTCAATAGGATGGAATAGTATTTGTCAATCACGTCCACGGGTCTTAGTTCACGTATTGCTGCCATGAGCCCTGTGGGTCAAGAAGAGTGGTGTTGTTCTTTCTGCTTTATCAGTAAAAAATACTGTGGCTTCTGAGGAATTCAGTGAGTTGTCCTTGGTCAAGGAGGACAGGAATCCAAAACCTTTCACTCCTTGCCTAGTCTTTTCCCCAATATGCTGCTTGAACGGGTTAAAGAAGTCACTAGGTTTTTTAAGTAGATAACTGGTCCCCCCAGCATCTTCAAAACATCCTGACTTCAGACCCGTGTGGCCTTCCCCCTCTGATCTCTACGCTGGAGATGGAAGAAAGATTCGATTCATGTCAGTTGTTTAAAATTAATGCACACTCATATTTTATTTAATAAATATTAATGGCTGAGTTTGGCAGAGGACGAGGGGGCTATTTTTGCCCTTTCCTGTAAAGAGGGTCATTATCACATCCCCCAAATTTGATTTCTGGAGTGCTTGCCTGTCAATACTTATTAGACATGTCAGTGGGTTCTAATTGTGCTTCCTGATTCGCCCTTGGAACACCCGTTGGGCTGCGCCGCCTGTGCTCAGTGTGGTCCAGACGGCTCTGACCAACCGTGCGTCCTTCATGGACGCTCCTTCCGTCTTCGAGACAGAAAACTCTGTGGTTGTGTTCTCAGTTGGCGCTCGGCATGACACAACTCCTCGATCAATAACTCTTCTTATTCTGACACCGTCGATGCATAGCGGCCTTCTGCACATTTAGGCTTAATGTGTTGCGAGTTAATTATCTGGAGTGCAGACAGAGTCTGCGGACCTTGGTGTGCCCAGGGTGACTTCTCCGTTCTTTGTCCCTTGTACCCGTCTTCTGCAATGGCCTCCCTTGAGAGTCGTTAATGCCCCTCTGGGGATGGAGTGATAGGAAACAAAATTATTTTTTGGCCCTGGCCGGTTGGCTCAGCGGTAGAGCGTCGGCCTGGTGTGTGGGGGACCTGGGTTTGATTCCCGGCCAGGGCAGGCACATAGGAGAAGTGCCCATTTGCTTCTCCACCCCCCCCTCCTCTCTGTCTCTCTCTTCCCCTCCCGCAGCCAAGGCTCCATTGGAGCAAAGATGGCCCGGGCGCTGGGGATGGCTCTGTGGCCTCTGCCTCAGGCGCTAGATTGGCTCTGGTCCCAGCAGAGCGACCCCCCGGAGGGGCAGAGCATCGCCCCCTGGTGGGCGTGCCAGGTGGATCCCGGTGGGGCGCATGTGGGAGTCTGACTGTCTCTCCCTGTTTCCAGCTTCAGAAAAATACCAAAAAAAAAAAAAAAAATTATTTCTTACCATAAATTTGCTAAATTATTTTCTACATCTCAGGCAAAAAAAAAAAAAAAAAAAAAAAATTGTAATACATAGAGTGACCCTTGACACTTTTTAAAATTGGAATTTGGAGTTTCCACATTGAACATAACACACTTTCTCGTTCACAGCAATAGCAAAAGAGAAAGAAAGAAATAAAGAAATTTGTGCAAACACACGTGGGTTTTTATTATCTCCCCTCCCTACCGAAAACAAGGGTCCTTGTTTATTTTCCAGAATTCAGTTTAAGGAAAGATAGCCTCATCGGCCTGTAATATAAAAGCGGGCTCAGCGGCTGCCCGTGCGGAACGATCTAACGACAGGTACGGGAAGGTAGATTTTTCCATCAGAAGCAGTGCAATTAAAAAGCAGAAATACACTAAGTTTTAAAGTACTCAATTTTCTATTTTCTTTACAATAAGGATGAGCGAGGCAGACTCCATTAGAGTTCCAAGGGTAGCTCTGCTATTAGTCGCTATAGAAACAAGGTAACCGGGTACCGAAGAGGAGAAAAAAGGAGGGACCGAAATAGGCTAGGAATGAAGAAAAACCCAGAAACCCAGCTGCTGCACTGAACCCCTCACGTGGCTGGCAGCTCAGGGATGGGTGACGTGGGGAGCAGATCGGCCGGCATCCTTTCCCGTGTGTCTGTCTGGATACTCGTTGTTACCGCTTGGTTTCTCTGGGACTGGGCCCTATAGCATGTGGCACCCAAACATGGTGGGCACAAGTATCAAAGTATCAAAGCCGAGGTAACGATGAACAGAAACATAGCCACCCAACGCCCAAGTGCAGGACGCACGGAGGGGCGCAGAGGGCTGCTTCCTTCCGGATTTCTGCAGAAGTCCCTTCCCTTATGAAGAGTGCGGGGATGCAGAGTGGAACTGGAGCTGCTTCTGTTCCCTTGACAACGTGCTCAAAAGCTCTCATAACCCTGACCTCCTCCCCAGCAGCTGTGTCAGAGCTGGGGGCTTGTGGTGAGGAGGGGGAGGGGGTCTGGAACACCGCACGGGACAGGAGCGCATTTTCCAAACTCCGAGGTGCCATATGGCTGCTGGAAGGGCCTCTGATGTTTCAGTTTGAGCTCCCCAGGAATATTTCCAGCTTAGGTTTGATCCCTACATCTGTCCAGGATCATCAGACCATATTACACAGCCACTTGATCTTTAGCAACACACACCCAAGCCTCCAAGCTGGATGCTCCACAGGGTTTGGCAGGGGGGCATGGGAGGTGGAAGTAGGGGGTAGGCAGCCCTTGGAGTCAGTGGCCTTCTTGCTAATCACGAGTCCTGGAGGACTGCACAGGTAGAAAATACAACCTCTGAGTGTCTGTTTCCGGGGGATACGTTAGGGGGGTAAGATGTCCCCACAGATACTTCGAGCGGCAGTCATTGCCCCAACCCAAGCTTTTGTGAAGGGAGCCCTACGTGTCCAGTGCACCGTCTCCTTGAGTGGCAAGGCCAGTTATGCTACAGAGCAACCTAGGGCCAGAAGCCACCAAAGGATTTCCGTTTTCAGGACGCAGTGGTGCACACCAAGCCAGATGTAGTCACTGCCTGCCTGCTTTTGCCCATAAGGTTTCACTGATGGTGTCATGTGTCTTGACATACAGTGTCCTGGCAGACTACATCAGTTGTGACAGAGGCTGTGTGTCCTAAAGAGCTGAGACTACTTACTCCCTGTCCCTTTATGGGGAAAAAATGTGCTTCCTCCTCCCCTCATCAAGAGTGTGGGCTTTTGGATTACATTGTCTGGATCGAGTCCTCGTTCCGGCAGTTACAGGCCATGGTACCGGAGCTAATACCCTGTGTGCTTCAGCTGGTAGCCTATAAAATGGATTTAATTCCTAACAGTGCCTTTATATGTTGCCATGGAGATTTCCTGAGATGATGTACATTATCTTGGTAGCCCACCTGGCTTGAGTCATCAACCCCATGCTGCTGCTTGCGTGGTTAAACTTCCCAGAGAGGGTTTGCGATCGCGACTAAAATCACGTTTGCTTTTTATCACGTGGAGGACAGCTTTATTTTTCCAAGCATATTACATTTGTGAGCACTGAGACTCGTTGTTTAAAAATGTCCCCATAAACCACCTATGCCAGACGAAAGTGGTTAAGGGGGGATGCTCATTGGGAGATACTCCATCACTTGTGGGATTTTCACATATTGTTTTAAGTTTCTAAGGTTCTTCAGACTGTGGCCCCAGATTTGGTTCACAAAGAAATTCAATCATTTGTTCTTAAACTGCCCCAGGAAGACTGGCAGAAATCTAGAATGAGGCAGACAGACAACATGGGGCTGACCCATGTCTTTCACCCCTGGTTTGTGTCCTTTTGATCAGAATAGGTGTCAGCAGCTCACCATGCTGGAAGTCAAGGGACCACAGGGAGTGATTCCCAGTGGCCCCCGGCCAGCTGCACTAAGAAACATGGCCAGGTTGGCATAATGCCTTTCCTGGGGCTGACACCCCCTGCCCCTGGCTGGTGCCCCTGTCCTCGCTGCCCTTGGCTGTTCATGCATCCTTAACGCACTCCAGTCCTCGGGTCCAGCTGCCCCCAAAGGGACCCAGGTTCCAAATGATCTCCTTCTCTCACCTCCCTACCCCCTGCCCCCAGTCCCTGAGCAAAAACTCTTCCATTGAGATCCATCTCGATCAAGCTAGACAGTGACCCGATCAGAGGTGCTCCTTCCCCACCGGAACTTTCTCTCCTTCATCCTCTTTGTCTTCCTCACTGTCCACAATGACCACCGGCCCTATGGGAAACCCCGGCCTTCATCATCAGCCTGGGTGGTGGACATTGATTGCAAGTTGCATGCTAAGTGGTTTTCAAGAACAGAGAATACATGGGTTATAGAGTGTGGTGGACGCTCGATGTGTAACCTCAGAGGAGGTGAGAAGAAAGACTTAGACAAGTTTATCTGTATAGAGGTGGCTTGGCTGGTCTATTTTTCCAACCCCCCCAACCCCACACAATTTTGATAATTTACAAAGCACTGCATATTGACCCATACAAATGGATTGTATGTCCCTTAGCTGACTTGAGCTCATTATCCACATTTGTTGTGTGTGGATTAGCTCACTTTACATACACTTGCTACAGTGTTTTAACACATATTTTTAGAGACAGAAAGGGTTAGTAATATGACTTCTCATTAATGCCTACTCATGAGTGCGTCAGTGAGGGAGACCCTTTAATTATTCATTTCAGCCAGAAAAAGCATTAGGGACAAGGCAACAGGTCAAAGACACATTATCTTTGTGATAAATATTTGACTTCCAGAGACATATTGCTATAGAACAGCGGTTCTCAACCTTTTCCATCTCACGGCTCACGTCAACTAATTACTGAAATTCTGTGGCACACCAAAGCAAAATAAAACAACACAAAACAAACAGACAAACAAAAAATATATTGCTGATCTGACAAAAAAATAAGTATAATTTTAATTAATTAACACCAGATGGCTTCTGTTGTGTTGGCTGTTACCTTTTTTTCTTTTCTTTTCTTTTCTTTTCTTTTCTTTTCTTTTCTTTTCTTTTCTTTTCTTTTCTTTTTTTTTTGGCTAAGGGGGAAGGGGTAAGTGCCCCTCACTCTTGCACATTTTAAAAATTCTTTCAGCACACCAGTTGAAAAATCGCCACTGTATATAGTGGTTGTGACAAATTTCAAAAGCCACCGTGGGGTGGGGACTGATGCAGATGCCAGAGCCCCCCCCCCCCGCCCACCTGTGTTTGTCCCCGGCTCAGGGACCGACCGGTCCCGTGAACGGGGCAGACCGCCTCCGTTGTCTGAGGTTCCTCTCCCACAGGGACCATGGAGACACCATAACCTGGGGAACTGTTACCCTGTTCATTCAAAAAAGATGAACCCGTCCTTTTTCCTAGAAGGGGAGTGGGTGCTTATGCGATGATCCCAATTCAAGGACGTGGGGAAAAGAACCATGGGAAGGCTAAGAACTGGTGGCCACCACCACGGTCTTCAAGGGAGAGTGCTGGTCACTGTGGAACCCCGCCCGTGAGAACACTGATGGAGGAAGGAAACACATTCACGCAGAGGGGCACTTGCTCTTTCTTTACCCCTCGTAATAATGACTGGTTAGGATAAGCTAATGTATCCCTAAGTGCTAACTGTCTGAAGCTCTCACTCCCCCCCCCCAAAAAAAAACCCCGGTATTGATCCAGTCTCCAGGGCTCTCATGCTAAATGGGGGTTGCGTGATATCCTTTTAACTGGTACCCTCCTGAGAGAGGCTGGGGCTGGGACGCGGAGAGAGGACACTTGACCATTCATCAGGAAGGAAGGGCAGATTAACACTGAGTTCACGCAGCATGGACCTGATTCTCCCAGCTTGCCCCACCTTAGCTACAGTCCTTTAAGTTATAATTTACATATTCTCTACCACCCCTGGAAGATGTCCCTGATGATTGGATGCTTTTTTAAAAAAACCCAAAAAAATGTAGTAATACATTTGTGACGGATTGAAACTCATTGAAGAGTTTCAGGCTGTGTCCGAAAACACAATCATTTGGTGCTGGCCAACTCGACGCATCTGGAGAACTCGTGGACCAAACATGTGTGAAATAACAGTAAGCGAAGACTGTGCCACATTGTGCCTGGAGACCGGACTCACCCATTCCTTGGGTCCTTTGGAGCAATTCTTAATGTAGCTGGTAGTTGGACCATCTTAAGGTAGCAGAACTTTTTAGAAGAAGGCTAGAGGTTTGATGAGCATGCTGTCCCCAGCTGGCCCCCAAGGATACACAGTCCAGGACAGCGGAAGGCACTGCTCGCCTTCAACTGCTTGTAGCCACCCCTGTGAGAAGGGTTGTTGTGCCAGTGTAGCAGGAAGGGCCCTATAAGACTCAGGAGGTCATGGAGGTGAGGGGAGGCACCACCCACCCGCAGAGGTGACGAAAAATCCCAGCCAGCCCGACACCACAGACTCAGACACCCTTTAACGCCAGGCGTGTGGGAAGACACTGTGTCAGAGCAGGGTGGTGCTGTTTTTTATGGAGCCTGTGTTTGTCCTGTGGATGTGTCAGGTGGGAAACATGTGACCATGCCCAGACTCCACTTCTGATGCATGACAAGCAGTGGTAGCTGGCTCTCCCGTGGCAACACGGGATCTTTAACATTGTGAATGAAAATACAACCGTCTAGGTCGCATGCACGACGCTGTTTTAACTCATGGCGTGTATACAGGTGTTTCCAGAGGGAACTGTCCCCAGGGTACGGTGAGCCAGGTCCTGTTAGGCAAAAATGAACAGCATCCTGAATAGAATGTCTGCAGCACCCTCACCCCAAGATCAACACAAGGACGGCAAAGCTGAGCTGATGTCTACCCTCATGGAACAGATATGTACACCCTCACTCCCCTGTTTCCAAGGGGAAAGAACACAGATTTGTCAGTAATAAAGAATAGCCCTCATGTCAGGGCATTGTCAATACGAGAGACTCTTTTCCATGTTCAGGAAGAAAGCTGCCTATTATTTTGGTACGAAATGCCTAAATGGAAATTCCAAAGGGCATTATGAACTTGAATTTAAAAGGTAATAGATTTCTTAATAAGTTCTGGGTCAAGATGTATTATCCAACTATTTTCCATAGGGCTTAGACTCTACTCTCTAGCCTTTCAATCATCCCAGACCTAGTCTTGCTCCCAGAGTCCAGCTGGGGCTGCTCGTCCATCACAGTCTCTCCCACCATCCCTAACAATGAGCCAGATAACTCCACGGCCTGGGAGGCACTGTGAATAGAACTGTCTCCCTGAGAAGCTGTTCCTGGCTGGGACAGTTTTGACCTGGACCTGGATAACCCGCTTTGGGAAAGAGCCAGGCCGATTCTTGTTTGAGTGTACGTTTGTCGAGGGGAATGTGAGGTTATGCATCAGGCCAGTCGTGAAGCAAACGATCTCTGCCCTGACTCGGGAAGCTTTGTTCCGTCTGCCTGTTCTGAATTAGGACCCGCCAAGGGCAATTCTGTGCGCTTGGAAATTCAGAGCGCTTTCCAGAAATCCATTTTAATTATATAATATATAATGCCCCCCCCCCCCAGCAGCCATGAAGGGGCTAAGTCTGCCAATCCCGAACTGCTGCAGGGAAGGTAACCACATGTTCAAACGGGGTCCACGTGTTCGAATGGGGTTCATGCATTATGAGTTATAGGTGAGTGTGTCTCTTTGTTGATTGATGGTTCAGGACCCAAGCCGGAGAGATGTCCTTACACCACCTGCCTGTCACTCCTTGCTGTCTGGTCGGCTCTTATCTGTGACCCTGCCCCTGTTGTGTATGCTCCGGTAGGGAAGCCTCTTGGACATACCCTGCGGCTTTCTTAGGTCTCTGCTGGGGACTGGGAACGTGAACACTTCTACATGCAGCTAAGCAGAAGAAGATGGGAGAAATCTACTGATGACAGGGTAGATGGACTTTTCAGCAGTAAGTGATATTATACCCTCAGTAAAAAAGTAAATTATTAGGAGCCAATTAATGGACAAAAAAACAAAACAACAATACACCTTGCATTGGTACATGTTCAGATACCTATGGTTAGGGAAGAATTATCCCAGGATGCTTCCGTGGCTGGGTTCATGGCTACACTGGTTTTAGATGCGAGTGGAGATTTTCTTTATTTGTTTGACATTGGCAGCATTCAGTCCATAGTTTAAAACTGTCTCCTGTTTTTTGTCTCTCCTCTGAGACAAAGCTCTGGGTCAGATAAAGGAATGTCCACCTCTTTCATCATGAACACGTGGAGAGAGAGGGAGAGAGAGAGAGAAAGAGAGAGAGAGAGAGAGAGAGTCTGGAAAACAAATTAGACCTCTTTTTTTTTTCCGGAAATGGGAACCACTCATAAAACACTTAATGAGTTCAAGGTCCCCTTGCTGTCATTCTGCGTCCTGTTCATATGGGCGGGAACAGCCCAGAGGTAGGCGGGGGCCATGTGGGCAGCTGGACGAAGCGGCTTCAGATTTGAAACATTTACGGAAACTCCAAAAGACAGGCAAAAAAAAAAAAAAAAAAAAAAAAGGACCCCCCCCCACCCATTTTCCTTTTTAAGAATGGGCAAGATTAATATTCAGCAGTTATAGGTACAAGGAAAGAGAAAAATAGAGCGGATTGTCGGTGCAGACTCCTGGGGTTGGTGTGCGACCACAGCGGACCCTGAACGTCTGTGGCACAGGGTACAGATTCTGTGCGGGGCTGGGTAGCCGGTCCGGGTCCTCGCGGGGACAAGCTCACGGCTATTGCTGTGCTCGCCATGAACTGGTTTGCCAGCCATGTGTGTGTGAGATGCCAGGGGTCTCCCGGCGCTACCTGTCTTCTTCTGTGTATCTTGTCATGCTATACGCCCTCATTAATTTTGGAAAGCATTTCAAAGAGTGCTCAGATACCATTTCCAATTAGTAACTGATTTTCTTTTTCTCTCTCAGGGTCAGAGTGCAAAGCTCATTGAAACAGCTCCCGGGTGGTTGAATTACACTCTGAAAACAGTCCCCAGTCAGAAAAAGACAGACTGATGTCTGAAAGTCTCAGCGAACCTCCAACTCAGTTAAAATTCAGTTTCGCCTAGCTCCGTCTGGGTCCCCATGTCCAAGTTTGGTCCTTGTCTCTGAACTTCAGGCCTTGGGCAGATCCACTGGCTTCATTTTCTCTAAGAGTTCATCAATTGGTAATTGGCTAAATTTGTATTTGCAACCCCCCCCACAAGGCAATCTATGGTAATCTTGCAGTGGGGTGGGGGAGGGAGGGCTTGGAGTTTGGATGCTGTGTCCAGGAAGCTGTCAGAAAAGAAAGAGAGAGAGAGAGAGAAAGAGCAGGTTGGTTACAAAGGGATAATTGCCAAGCAGTCTTGTGTTTCCGGGAGGCCTTCGAAACTTTTGCAGGAGAACCAGGTTTCTCCTGCTCGCGTACAGTGGAGGGTGTCAGGGAGGGAATGATGGAGTGTCCAGGGTGGGCCGAGAGGACTGAGGAGGAGGAGGTGAATAGTTGGGAGTCTGGGAGCCAGTCGGAAGTCCTGGTGCCGCCCTTTCTTCTGGGGCAGGAAGGTGACAGCTTGTTATTTTCGAACCTTCCCCCACCAGGGCACACTGACTTCCAGCTGTCTACCTTCCCATGTCTGTCCCCAGCCGACCACCCCTCCAGCTGCAGGCGGCTCAGCACCAGGCCCTACAGAGCAAGAGACCAGAGTCTCTGTCCCCCTTGGTCCCCTCCATTGCCACCACACTGGCAAGGACATGACTGTCAAGTTCAACAGGAAAGGAGAGCAAACCCCTGAGCTGAGCACTCTGGGAGGGTATCTCGCTCCCTCCATGCCGCTCACCGCCCCCACTGGCCTGAAGGCTCAGAGAACAAACGCTATCACTCTTCCCTGTGGTTATTTCAGGGGCTCCTGAGCAAGTTGGAGGCTTTGAGGAGAAGAACTGGCAAGAAAATAGGGGCAGGGTGAGGGGGATTCTGCTCGACCCAGGAATGGCACCCATTCGATAAAGTTCTTCCAGAGGGCACGGCCAGCGAGGCTCTCTGTCAAGCGCTTTGGGTTGATTTCTGAGTTGCTGGGGCATAGTCAGTTCTCCCTGCTGAAATCCCAGCTGGTAAAGTGCAGATCGTGTTCTAGAAAAAAGTTCAGAGGGACGCCCAGTGCTGGGCCAACCAGAAATCCCACCATTTAGAAGTTGGGGTGTTTGACCCATTCCTGTTGAGAAGACTGTGGCGTACCCAAGGATAAAGACCCTGGTTGTCACCTTCTAAGTTCCAGGGTGCTTCCCCCTGAAGACCTGTGATTCTGCTTTTGAGACATGAGAATTCCTCGAGTTTCTTGATCCCAGGTCAAGTGCCTGGGGGCAATCCATGTTCCAGCCCCTTCCCTCTAAATGATGAGTTGGGGATTCTGAGTCTATGAATGAACAGGCAGCTGTGAGTTCCTCACGGGATTGGACGCTGTAGGCCGCTCAAAGCTGACCTCCCTTAGATTTACATCTCGCTTATTCTTCTTGGGCCTCTAACGCCAGCGTGGCATCAGCACTTGAAAGGAAACATAAGACAGCAGGCCAGAGAAGGAGGGGTGGAGTCGACAGTCAGTCACCTCCTCAACAACTCACAGGCTCCACGAAGAGACGTGATGGCCAGCTTACACGTTAGAGACAGATGCGGACCTCTGGGAGGGAAAGGGAACAAGGGTGAGAGACCCACCATGACTCAGGGAAGAAGAAAACGAACCTCAAGGCAACCTTGAGAATGAAGGACAAAGGACCTGATTCTGCGAAGTGAATGCTTATGATGGACGTTTGCTCAACAGTTTTGGGAAACGCTGGGAGTGAAGATTATGATGGGATGATGGGTCCCGACTCTAAGAATATTAGTAAGTTGAAACCTGTGGTAGAGTAAGGTGGCGAGGCCAGACGGGGGAGCTCTCTTACCCTCCCCCTACCCAGAGCCCAGCAGAAAAACACTTTGTAACAGCTCTTCCAGGGCTCCCCTCCTCTCTTTATGGAAGAGGTGCTTCTTCTGTTCCTGAATAAACGTGTTTTTCTGGAGAAAGGGTGGGCTGACCCTCTGTTGACGGTCGGCATGATAATAAGAGAGATGGCACCAATAAGTCGAAGTTTAAGAAGTGTCGGGGTCAGGCGTTTTTAGACAAGGTGGAGTTCGAGAGGGACGGACACAGCAGCAGGGGCCCCATCCAGGGGCATGGGAAGAAGGTGACAGGTGTGTGCCCATTCAGAGTGAGACGGGTTCCAGTTTGTCCCCCCCCCCCCCGGTCCTACACAACTTCCCTTCTCAGTCAGGTGCCCTGCAGTGTGTGACATTTAAAAAAAGTCTGTGTAGCTTTCTTTAAGAGAAATAAAAAGTATTAAAATATGGGTGGGCAGTTAGGCATGGGGGCCTTGGAAGGTGTCTGTGGGAGCTCAGAGCTCAGAGGGGAGTCTCATCAGTTCACAATCAGTGCAATCTCTCCCAGCCAGTCAGGTATCTGAGCTGTTATCACTGGCCTCTTGCCCCCAAGAAATGCAGCTGATGCTTCTACAGGGATGAGTTATAAAGTCCAGGAGAAGGTGCTTTTGCTCATGTTAGTGTCATTGCCCGGGATGTTCTTCCAGCTCGGTCCACCTGGAAAACATTTCCCCACCTTCAAGAACCAACAGGTGGTTCACAAACATGTCAAGTTCTGACTTCTGTCCTCGGTCCTGTTCCTGGCTGTTCAAGTGCTCGCTAGTCGTCTCTACGTGACTTCTGGGACATCTCAACTCAGCAGGAGATGCTTTTTTTCTGTGACCCCGTCAGAGAAGCGAGTTAGTCTCTTTTGGGTGCCAACTCCACCGCACTTGGTACAAGCTTCCCAAACCGTGTCTGTCATACTTTGGTCAAGTGCTGCTACAACTTGGTACACAGATCCCAACCCTCACTCCCTTCTTCATGTAGGGGGTCTTGTAGTAGTAATAATACTGGCTCTCTTAGTAATATTTGCTGAACATGCATCGATCAGCATGATAGGCAGCTAATGGCAAAATGTTGGAAGGGGTCAACAGATCACATCTCATCATTATTCCTGCAGATAGAAATTTTTATGTTCATTTTTAGAGGTATGTCAGTTTCTGGTAGTACCTGCAGGTAAATGAACGAGTTGGTTAGTATGGACCGTTATGAATGTCATGTGCAATTAATGAACAAGTCACCCCAATTTTTTTTGTATTTTTCCAAAGCTGGAAATGGGGAGGCAGACAGACAAATTCCTGCATGCACCTGACGGATTCACCCGGCATGCCCACCAAGGGGTGATGCTCTGCCCATCTGGGGCATTGCTCCATTGTAGCTGGAGCCATTTGAGCGCCTGAGGTGGAGGCTGTGGAGCCATCCTCAGCGCCCGGGCCAACCCTGCTCCAGTGGAGCCTTGGCTGCAGGAGGGGAAGAGAGAGAGACAGAGAGGAAGGAGAGAGGGAAGGGTGGAAAAGCAGATGTGTGCCCTGGCCAGGAATCGAACCTGGGATTTCCACATGCTGAGTCCAAGTTCTAACGCTGAGCCAACTGGCCAGGGCAGTCATCCCAGTTTTTTTAAAGATAGGGTGTTTTGGTGGCAACAAAAAGTGTCTTTAGGGAACTCAAAGTCTGTCTCTTCAGCCTGGATGAAAGTCAAACTCCCCAGCCCACTTCTTAAGCAGGATCTCCAATGCACCCACCAAAGTTGAACACTAAGAAGTTTCTCTCTTGCGAGTCAAGGGAAGAGTCACCATAACCTACCGATGACAAGGGTGCAATATTCACTGGGTCGCTAATTACTTTTTTTCATATCATGCCTGTTGAATTAGGAACCAGAGAGCGGCGGAACCTCCTATAGCCGGAGCATACATGCTGTGTCAGTGTGAACGGTGTGGACGGCCGCATGGGCTCCAGCTTCTTACGCAGTTTTGGGTTTACGGGCCCCCACCCCCACCCACTGCTTACAATGTCCTCTCAAGCCGAATTATCATCATAAAACAGTTTGGGTTTTAATCCCATGAAACATGTCCTTCTTTATAAAGGGAGATGTTATTATCTAAGAGAGTTTTGGTTGCTGGAGGCTGATTGGATCGGTGTGCTTATGGAATTTTGTTTTTCCATGAACTACAAACACACACATAAATGATGTGTCTGAGAGAGAGAAAAAATAATGAATCACTAATCAGTGAGTTGCTTTGGTCTTCTTATCCACAGAACAATCTTGGTCTGTCCCGGGGAAGTCCTGAATTCATTTTATTTATTTGTCTCAATGTTCCGAGATGATCGAGTTGGTCACTCCTCTGTCTCTAGTGCTTCCTCTTCCCTGTGCTGTGGAGCTCCTAGATCACTCTGTCAAGTCAGGTGGAAGAGAAAAAGGAAGCATTGTTTGTTAAACTGATTTTTTTAAAAAAACAAACCAGTGTGTGTGTGTGTGTGTGTGTGTGTGTGTAATAAAACTCTCCCACATAATCAGTTTACAAGAGAACATTGACCAATAGACTCCAGACTTGTGTGTGTGTGTATATATATACATATCTGCAGCATTTTTGTCACTGTGCTCCTAGAATGTAGGACGTGTTTTTATTTTCATAATTAACAGGAAATTCGTGTTCTACATTAAATGTGACACAAGAGAGATGAATTATGCAGGCAACTCGGCATGTGCTGATGAGAGCAAAAGCCCAGGGCACGTTCAGCCGGGGCTTCTGTGAAGATCTATAATGAGTTTCAAGTACATCATTTCCTGATGGAGGATAAGAAACATCCATCAATGCAAATTTTTTTGCACGTCTTTTCAGCATCTATGAATACTTTACAACTTCTAAAAGGAACACGTTTCCAAAGTGCCACTGGAGCAGATTCTATTAGCCACGCAATGTGAGACAGGTTGGGCTCTGTGGCACATGCCAAGATTGTGCCCGTGGACATGCACGTGCATTTAAACACACTGTGCGGTAGGCGGAGGCAGGCCAGGATGGCATGGGGTTCGATGCCACACGATTTAACATCTGGTTACTAGCTGAGCCTTCGGATACCCATTTACATTGGAAAATATGTTCTGCTGTGGAAACGGGAAGCAAACAGATACTCGCAGACAAAATGGACTCTTTTAGATTCAGAACAAGACGTTCTGAGACAGTTGTAGAGGGAACACGCACACTGTCCCATTTAATTCTTCTGAGAGAGACTTGAGATCGCCGTGGCCCTCTGCACACTGACGCTGAATCGACTTTTTATTTCTATGTGAACGTGCTCACGAGGAGGAGAGCAAGATGCTGAGTTTGAAATAAAATTAGATGGCACAGCCCACAGAGGACCTCAGGAGACCCCTGTAGAATAACAACACACAGTTGTTGAACAGGAAAGGCCACGGAGGCAGCAGTCTCCTAATTAGTTGCCTTAACACGTCCTTCCCCCATGGTCCGTTTCCCACAATCGAGAGTCATTGCCCAGGAAAGCCACTAAGATCCCATGGCTGCCCTGTCTGAGGACTGCTGTGGGCTCCCCCGGTGCCCAGTGGACGTTGGCTCATCTCCCCAGCCTGATGCCACGGTTCCCCCAGCCTCATCTCCTGACAGACCTCTCCCCGCATCCTGACGTCTGCTCCCTCAGTTGTGGGATCTTTGTGGCCACCCCGAGGTGACACTGTCCCTTTCGTCACCAGAGCGAGATTATTACTCATGGTTTCTACATTTCTTGTCTCATTGTGCCCATTCCCGCTGGCTCTCTAACAGAAATACAACACAGCACCCATCAAAGATTCTCCTGACAGAGTGAACGTGGCCAGAGAACGTAGACGTTAGTGCCCTCCCCTCATTATGGGAAGCAGTTAGAACATCTTCATGGATACGGGAAACGACAGTGCCAATGTTGCACATGCAGAGGAAGGACACATTGCCCCAAGGAAGATGGCTAGAAAGCCCCCTTGATCTCCTGAGTTGGGACTGTCCCAGGGTCCCCAAGCACACTTCCCTGGGTCCTCACTGAGCTCGACAGACATGTGCATGCTTAGTGCATGTTTGTCAACGAAACGAGTTTAATTGGCAGATACAGTTGAGTTGTGAGTACGTAGGTTGAAGGGAAGTTGAATCAATTTAATGATACCATGCATCAGTTTGTTTTCAGTGCTGTGTGACATGTCTTCTTCTACCCTTAGGTCAACACCTTCTGTGGTAAGGCCGTTGATTCTTGGCTTCAGAGAAAGAAGGATGCCTGCTCATAAGGCAGAACTACCCATCATTCAGGTCACAAAGGACTAAGAGGTTACTGATGTTTTCCTCATAATGTCTCCACACCCCTCTAAGAGCTGGTATCCTTGATTATACCTACGAAAGGAGGAAGTAAGACACTCAGACAGTAAAAGGCGGAGTGAGGGCTTGAACTCGTGTCATCTGCTGCAAAGAAAATGATCTTTCTATTGTGTCACATGGACTATGCATATAAACCAGAGACTTTTTTTTTTTTAAAGAGTTTCTCCTAAGCTCAGAAAGCCATTGACCTGAGACGTGTTACCAGGAACACATCGCTTTCAATTCCCTGAAGTTTAGCATCAGGGACCAGTATGTCAGGGGCGACAAAGGAGACAAGAAGAAAAATAGATGATCTCTAATGTCATCTGACCCTCTACCTTGATTGACATTCACGGACTCTTCTGCAGATTCAAACATGAAAATCACATTCTCTGTATCTTAAAGTATGTTATAATTCTGGTAGTGAGAAGGAACATGACAAAAATGCATTTGATGTTAGATGATACCTGGCTAGACGCCGGAGCAAATTGAGTTGCCCACTTAACTGTGTTTATGGAAGGAGCATCACTTAAAAATGAGGAAACCAAAACTGTGGCGGAGCATGAAAGCCCCACCTCAGAAATCACATTATGCTAATGAGCTGAGGAGCTTGTCAGCGGCTCCTGGGAGAAGTGCTTCTCCCTTTGATCATCCCCAAAGGTTTCTAACACCTTGGGGGTCCTAATTAACAGGGAGCTGTGGTCGTCCCTGACACCTGGGTGTCACAAGCCAGGCGCTGGACCACAGTCTTTTCACCCTCACAGAGATTGTCCTCTTCCAACCCCGACATCTCCTCAGCTAACACAACCGACCACGAGCATGTGTCCTGTTTTTCACATGTGTGTCTTTCAAGAGGGAGTCTTGATGCTTCTTGTCGAAAGATCCCCAGGATTCCACAGTTACTTATGTTTTCTCATCGTGGGTGAAAGAAACCCCACTCTCAGAATCGGCTTTATCCATGAATTCTAGATTCAAACCTTGACTGGATGTGCCTGATATCCCTGGGGCAGGACTAGGGGGGTGACTGTGGGTGTGCACTCGAGTGTCTGTCTCTGTGTGTGTGTGTGTGTGTGTGTTTCCACGTGCATTTAAGTTCATCTACTTTAAGAGCCGAAAGGACAGATGCTGGTTGCTCTAACTATGTAAATCTCTTCTAACAGCTAAGCCAACCCCATGAGATAGTTATTTCGATGTTCATTTTAGAGTGTGACACTGAGACTCTTTAAATGGAAAGATGGCAGATTGAATAGAAGCATCCCTTTTATTTCTTTTGAAATCACAGTGAAAATACAGTAAGGAGATTTAAAAAAAAATAACAGAACACCTCAGGATGAAGAAAGTAGGAAAACCAATCAATTAAAAAAGAAAAAATAAAAGGAAATCTGGAGGTCAGGGAGAGCCATTCAGAGATGACAGCCTCTGTATGTTTGTTTTAACAAACATTAAACAAGTACGAAAGCCAGCGTGATCTTCTTCTTCCTTCTTTCTTCCCCACCTGGGAGAAATGTGAAACTCAGTTTCACCCTTGGTGGAGAAGGTGCTCATTTGCCCAACAAGTTGCTGGAATCCGAGGATGCTCAGGTGTCCTTCACACCTTGAACCGCCGTGCCGAGTGAAGCATTCTCCCTAATATGTCAACATTTAGGACGCTTCCAGATGTCATTCAGGAAGAACAGTTATCAACCACAGGAATGCAGATGGGGTACAAGAGCGTGTCCCTCCTCAGAGGCGAGACCTTTGACTGGTTATTACCGACCCGAGTTGTTTTTCTTTAACTATTGTTCCTTCAACTATTTGATCAGAAATCAACTTGAGTCTCATATCTCCTAGAGCAGTGGTCCCCAACCCCCGGGCCACGGACCAGTACCGGTCCGTGGGCCATTTGGTACCAGTCCACAGAGAAAGAATAACTAACTTACATTATTTCAGTTTTATTTATATTTAAGTCTGAACGATGTTTTATTTTTAAAACATGACCAGATTCCCTCTGTTACATCCGTCTAAGACTCACTCTTGACGTTTGTCTCGGTCACGGGATACATTTATCCATCCCACCCTAAAGGCTGGTCCATGAAAATAATTTCTGACATTAAACCGGTCCGTGGCCCAAAAAAGGTTGGGGACCGCTGTCCTAGAGGACTTGAGTGCACTTTCTCCCGTTTCACTACTGCCTCGTTCTTGGGAGGTGTGATCTTCCCATCTCTCCCTTTATTGATTATCAGTGAGTATTTATCAAGAAGACGGCTCCTCAGAGAGAGGGCTTGTAAACACGAAAACCTGAATTCCTTTTCTTTTTTTAATTGTGTGTGTATCGATCTTTTCTCGTGTGCTTTCTAAAGCCAAGAATTAGCCGTGTGAACAACCTTTGTGTGTTAGCCAAGTCCTGGCTAGGAAACCAATGCATTGTTAGAGAAAAGTCATGCTGGATAAAGAAAAACTTCCTCACACCCATTTCATCCCCAGGGTCATGGCTGATCAGGAGAGCTAACACCTCCATAGCTCTTGTGAAAGTGCGGATTGCCATGTTAACTCGGGTCGCCCTACTGATAATAACCCTGTGAGGTCATCAAGGGGGCGTTATTGTTACAGCTCCACAGGAGAAGAGACGGGGACATATGTGTGCAGCTATAAAGTTATGCCGTCAAGTTCAAAGTCAGACCGTCTAGCTTCAGTGTCTCACTCCCAGCTTGGAAGCTGGGCTGCTTTTCTTGCCGCATAGGTTAGGACAACAGCCATGCTGAGGGGCAGGAAAAATACCACTGTGGTCAGTTAAACCCCCTGGGGGTAGGGGATCTGCTTGTAGCTGAGTTTTCCATAAGGCAACATGATGACATGCATTTGACTATTTGCAGTAACACTGAACACATACTTGTTACTTTGGGACCAGAGCAGTAGGCTCTGTAAAGGCTGAGCCTGGGAAGTATCGTTTCAAAGGTAATAGGGCTATGAGTTGTTGAGCCCCAGCTCTGTGTGACGATTTCCTAGTTATCTCATGTTGACATGACTTTACAAACCACTGACCTCGACAGAGGTTCCCAGGCAAATTTCAGATACCCTTCGACCGTGAAAATCAATATCAGATTATTTTCCGTCCATTTGAGTTTCTTTCGTTTGAATCTGATTCACAACATAATTACTGGAGTGCATACCTTTAGTTCCTTTGAAAGGATAGAGAAGCCATTTATGAAGGTGTTCACCCAAGTTCAAACGATCCCATGTAATAATGTAAAACATTACTATAATCTACATCTATCATCTAAAAGATATAAAATAATATAATCTAAAACCATCTAAAAGATGATGACACTTAGCAACCTGCCTAGAATAGTCTCCGCATTGCATAAGCAACAATGTTACTAAAACAATCACCCAATCAGAAAGAAAGCAGTTCTGGGGAGACAATCACATAATTATTGTAGCAAAGATATGATACATCAAAAAACTACCTTGACAAAAAGAATGTGCGTCGCTTTCTGATAAGAATAGCATTCTGAGGTCGAGAGTTATGTCGGGACAGGGTACCCTTATGTGAAACTTTCCCGGTCATGTGGAAAAGATTCATAGAGTCTGTCTCTTGCCAAAGGGGACGTCAGGTGGGAGATTTACACTTCCCGAGTGTGGCAGACGGCGGTACCTGCCATCCGTTTGCGTGTCACTGACTCTCCAATCATTCCTACGGAGGGCCCGTCTGCATCTCGCTGACCTCCCCTCTCCTCCCAGCACATTCCTCATTACGGGGCCACTGTGTGCGCTGATGTATGGCCCCCCAACCCCGGGCGGGCCAGGGAGTGCGGGGAGGAGAGAACTAGGGAGCCCCGCCACGCGGTGATTCATTCTAATGACGTCCCAATCGAACTAATGGAGAAGTCAGGGCGGCCAGTCGAGGGAGAAGGATGTGGCTTCTCTCCCTGCCTCTCCCTTTCCCGGACACTGACGCCCTGTGAACGGCTGGGGCTGGCGAGTCATAATCAATAGCTCGGAAAACAAGAAGGTCAGCAGTGTAAAAGATTCAGATTTTTTCTGCCTCCCGATGGAAGGGAGATGGGACCGGTGCGCTGAGCCATGGAGGTGAGGCTGACCTTACCTGACTGACTGATGGAAGACCCCGAGTGGAGGAAGAGATAGAAGAACCATCCAGGAAGGACAGGGCTGTAAATATAACGTCACCACCATCCTGGCTGGTGCTCTAGGAACATGCTGAATTGTGATTTTGCTATGATATGAAAAGTAGCGAACCCCAGCTCTGGTAAAGTAGTGGATTATTTAACTAGGCTCAGAAACAAACGACTGAGGTAGACACGCAGACGCTTCGGGACAGTGACCTCGTCCATGTGCTTTGCTTGTAACCTAGACCATCAGTGTTTCCGTCCATTCACGTTCATTTCCCAAATACTAAATTCACCTAAAATGATGTCTTTTCTTACTTTTTTTTTTTAAAGACCAGGGTTTAGTATTGTTTATCTCAAAATTCTCACTAGAACCAGTAGTTCAGAGGTCAGAGTTTTCTACATTTAAAACGAGTATGGGAGGGATACGGCAAGTCTGCCTGTTTCTGAGTTAGGCTGCTCACAAAATAGCTGAGGCATGGATTTAGAATTTAATTAGAAAATACAGAGGGAAGAAATTGCCTTGCGGGTTAAAGGAATGCCTGTCTCCAAGGTTCAAGGTTGTCTCTCTCCATCACTGGTTAGATGCATATGAGCAGAGATGTTTAAGTCACACATCAGTTGCAGCCAGAAAAAAAAAATGTAATAAGCCCATTTCCTGTATGAAAAAGATCATTAAACATTTTCTGAAAATGTAGCAGTGGCTTTCAAAGCTTTCCTGATGATCTAATAACTTCCCCACCCATTTTTCTCTCTTCGTGATTTAAGAGAGGGACAAGGTATCCTTAGCATGTGGTGTGCATTTGTTGAAGACAGACCATTCCAGAAAGAGTTGAAGAGGGTCAGGGATAGCCAATCTGAGACATAAGAGCACGGAGGCTCTAACCTCCCCTTCCCGCCCTAGAGAACAGAGATTCAATCCCAGGTGGAAAGCCACCAGCACGTGGAAAGGTGTCTGACTCTGGCACTGAATACTGTTCAAGTCAAACGTATAGTCAATTCCTGCTCATTGTTAAGAGAATCAGAGTTTATTTTCTGAACGTGGGTGCATGCCAGCCCAAATCTCCCTTCTATAGAACAAAGTATGTTCTCTCTCTAGCCGGGCTCCTTGGGAGTGGAAGTAACTATTCAAGAAGACCCGACAGGGTGGGGCACAACCTTCCGTGACAAACACGTGATGAATATTCTCTCTCTAACTCTCTTATTGTCGTTGAGAGTGATCATTCTATGTGCTGGAGACAGCGATGTTGTTGGCGAATTGTTTCTCTGAGTGACTGTGGTTTAGACTGAAAGAGTTTAAGGTGTGATGAAGTTTGATGTGTTTTTCATCTAAAAAAAAGGACAATTATGTTGATGTTTGGTCTTCAAAATCTATTTTTTTTTTAATTCCACTGGGTATTCAGGGTGGGATTCTGATCAGAAGAAAGCTAAAATAAATACAAAGTGTACAATCTTTAATGTGTTTTTAACTCACAATGGAATAAAATCTCCACTCTGAATCTTTTGGAGAATCTGTGCTTCAAATCTGTATGTAGTTCTCAGGGAGCTGAGGTGAGTCAGGTCTGCCTACACCGCTGTCTGTGTCCCCTTGTCGACATCTTTCCTTTCCCCACGAGAGGGAATAGGCTTCGTGGAGGAGGCACCTCACGGGGCTCGCAGGCGTGAGACCCATAAGGCAATAGAATGGGAAGATTTGCATTATTGTCGATCTGATCAGAACTTCCAGCCTCACCACTGATAGTGCCTGCCTGTCTCATAATTGCTCGGAAGAGCCTCATGGGAACGGGGCTGCTTATAGAAACAGGCATTTCTAATTTGGGAGACTTGCCAAAAAAAATGCTACTTTGCCCCAATCATGAAAATGTGAATGTGAAAATTGAAATTCTTCAAGATCTCTCTACTGTGAATCAAGATAAGAACCGAAAGGTCAGAGGACATTAAATGATCAAAAAATAAATTACCGTTAGGACAACGGTGTTAAGGAAACTATGGATTCTGTTTGGATTTTACTAGGTTTTCCATGTTTATTGTCCCAGGACCCCACTCAGGGTCTCACATTGCTATGAGTTGCTGTGTGTCCTCATGTATGACATCTTCTCAGCTGTTCATTGTGTCGTTTCATGACTTTGACGCATTTAAAAAGTACTGGTCAGACTTTATGTGAACTGTACCTCCCTTTGGGTTTTCCCATGATTGGTTTGAGGGTAGGCGTTGTTGGGAAGAATACCAAAGATGGTTTTGATGACTGTGATGCATGCACACAGGTACTGGTCAAGCTGTACATGAGGCTTTGAAAACACATCTGGCTTCTACCTATTTGTTGCTATTGCACAGAAATGCAGTTTGTTTTTGAATATCGACCTTGCCTTTTATGACTGAAGCTCTCAGGCCTAGTAGGTGTTGTAGATTACTTGGGATTTTCTTTATGCACCGTCTTGTTGTCTTCCAATAGCATGTTCTGTTTCTTCCTGTACCATCGGAATGCCCCCGCTTTTTTTCCTTTATCTTATTTTATTGCATTGGCTCATACTTCTACCACCTCCAGCCTTGGTGAACTTTATTCACACAATGTCTTCTTTTTTGACTCTGGGCTGCAGCCTTTCCCTGCTGGGTCCCCACTTAGTCCTACACCTGAGATGATTAGGGGGCAAGTCATGACTTGAGTCATGGTGTCATCTGTTTAGGGTGACCGTGCTGTGAAACCATGAAGATTTCTCCAGGTTTATGATGATTCATTGGATGAAAGGATGTCTTCTGAGCTTTGGAATTTACGAATTTAAAAGAAACAGAGAAAAAAAAATACCCCACACATATTAACTCCTAGAAGAAGAACACATGCTGCTTCTCTGGAGCGCAGTGAGCTATGTCTGATGGGACATGGCAACGTAATGAAGCCTGCAGTGATTCAGAACACCGCATAATAACTCAGACTAGTCCTAGTGGGTGTCATGCCTGACAACTAGCAGGCTCCCAGGGAACAGAGTGTGGCCCAGCCTTGGATGTGACTTGGTCCATTTCGGGTCTCCCACTCCACCTCCATCTAAGCAATCTGCCCCCCCTCTCTCTTCTTTCTCATTATTTACTTTCCTTTCATGTATTCTCTCTCCCTTTTCTTCAGTCTCGGTTATCTTGCCCTGGGAGTAATTTGCTCATTAACCTGCAAACACTCACGTTTGTCCTGCCATCTTATTTTAAAATGGTGGTCGCTGTAGGGAAGAGGGGAGGACCGTATCAAACTGTGTGAGTATACTTGGCGAGCCAGTGTTCCCTACGAACGTGCAGCCAGGGCTGGATGTCAGGACAGCAGGTCCCAAGCTGTCCCTGGCCGTCTGGTCCTGCTAACGGACAGAAAGCAAGCAACAATTTGTCGGAGCTGTGGCTCATGGGTCATCCTGACCACAGTGCCCTGTGCAGAGGGCACAGTCCCTGTGGCTGACAGGGACAGAGGGCTTTCCTTTGTCCCCTGTCCCTGCTGCCCTTTGTTCAAATGCTGAGCTTTCCCCCCTGCTCTTACCTTCTGATAATGCCCAGACCTCTGAGGAAGCCTTCCTGATAGGCTGCAGACAAAATACCAGAGGCTTGGTTAAAGTGAAATTTCAGAGAGATTAAGAATAATTTTCTGGTGTGACAATGTTCTGTATATTGCCTGGGGTAAAGGCACTCAAAGAAATGATCCCTGTTTACCTAAAATCCAAACGTAACTGGGTGTCTCGCATTTTTTATTTGCTAAATCTGACAGCTCCACTTAACGGCCCATGTTGTTTTATGAGAGTTTATCACTAACCTTGATGCAAAGTGTTCCTTGGGTTCCTTCTTGGCAATGTGAGGGGAGGAAGTTACAGACAGGCACAGAACGTAGGGTGGAAACCAGGCGTGCTGGAGAGAGACCTGTGGCTGCTCAGGGCTCCGGTTGACGTTCTCTGGTCTGCGAGAGTGGCGCTCGTCCTGCGCCTGTGTTGGGAATGGGCTCCCTTTATATATACAATATATATATATATATTTTAATGTTAAATTTTATCAGATTTGGAAGAGGAAATGGGGTAAATCGCAGAGAGACCCAACCAGGAGGGGGCTGAATTTATAGCTCAATCCCTGTCATTTTTACAGAAAAAAAAGACACACACACACACACACACACAAAGGAACTAAAATGACTGAGTGGAAATAAAATCTTGGCATCAGACCTGAAAATTCCAGGTGACATCATGCAGTAAAAGGGAGGGGCGGGGAGTGGGCAGGTGACAGGTGTGCGAGCGTCAGTTCCTTGTGGCCAGTAAAGTGGAAATGGCAATATTTATGGTGCAGGTTGTCGGGAGGGTTACATGAGTTTGTACCCAAGGTGTCAGCAAGGGCTCTGGGGACCTGCCCCCCACTCTCTCCATTCACTCCGTAGGAGGTGAGAATTATCAGGAGATGATCCCCTTTGCAGGGTCAATGACAAGCTTTCACTGTGGCTCTATTTACCAAAAAAATGAGGAGAAGAGGAAATAAACTACATTCATCTAAAAAAAAAGTCCCCAAAATAAATGACCCCAACCTCTCCCCCCGCAAACTCGAGTGCCTCTCTGGCAGATCTGGGGGAGTGTATTTTCCTGTGGGACCTCCAAGGGGTCTCAATAAACTCCAAAAACTCCAGTACTTTGGTTCTCTTCGTTGGTCGTACGACACTTGTTTATTTGACCAAGGCCGCGGTTTCCCCAAACTGCTTGTTATCACGTCCTGGGAAGTGGTGGCTCTCAGAACGTGGTCTCTACACCAGTAGCCACAGCACTGGGGACTTCTTATAGATGAAGATTCTCAAGTCCCCTTCCCCCACCTTTCGAAACTGGAGCTCTGGAGGGGGACCCAGAAATCTGTGTTTTCACGACTGTCCCAGTGATCCCGATGTCAGACTGAGAGGTGCCTCTGCCCCCCTCCCCCAGCTCTGGTCCCGCAGCCCGGGGGTCTGTCTGACCTGTTTTCCTTCCACAGCAATGAGGCTGATATGGCTGTGTCTTTTGCCCATTCCTTCTGATTACGATTTGGGGACACACAGTAATCGCTACCTAACCGTGTAGGGAAGGAAGGCCACCCATGTTTGCATGGGCCGGGCGTCCTGCGAGACACTTACACACGTTACCCTGGGGAAGGCTCAGGGCGGCCCTGTGCAGTTGGCCTCATCCCGCTGCTTTGTAGATAGTGAAGCGGATGTTCAGAGAGGTCAGGTGACTTGTCTAAGCTCACACAGCCCCAGAGGTAGAGCAGAGACTGAACCCCAGTGGGACACTCCACCTTATAAAGATGTGGAACAGCGGCTGACTGTCCTTCTAGGAGCTGCATGTCCTTGGAAGGAGCCTGGACTTTCCGTGTTTGGGGAGAACTGAGCTGAGAAGTTGAGGGGCATGGGATCTATAGGTCGGGAGGGGCAGCTATAGGAGCCCGGATGCCAAGTTCACCTTCACACTCTCTGTGGGGGAAGGGGAGGGTAGCCACACACACGTGCGCATGCATACACACACGCAAAAATGGACACACATGCACACACATCTCTCACAGTGGAGTTTCCAACCATTTAAATCAGGGGTCTCAAACTCACGGCCGTGCCCACCAATTTTGTGCAGCCCGCAGACTAATCAAACTTCATGGATTAATCTGCGGGCCAGTCTGCGGGCCACACAAAATTGGTGGGCGGGCCGCAAGTTTGAGACCCCTGATTTAAATGAACCAAAGTATTCAATTAGAGCCTCTTGCGTTAACCAGGCACGCCTGGCCTGTGTCAGCAGTTGGGTAGGAAACCTTTGCAAGCTGTGACCACTTCAGCTGTGTGCAGCCGTGTGGCCTCGCTCCCAGTCTCAGAAGAGCAAAAGAATACATGGAATACCTTGGAGAGATAAATTTCAATGGTGGCAGGGGCTGCGGGGGGGGGGGGGGGGGGAGTAAAACAAAGGGACAGCCTCTGATTACATAGAAACATTTCCTTACCCCTGCTTGGGGGGAATTCTAGTATTCCTTCTGGCAGAGCGGAGCTTTTGTGCCTGGAAATAGGTGAGTAGGGCACGGTGCTGGGGGGACAGGACAGGGCTGGGGTGGAGAGGGTTGGGGAGGTCCTTCCAGGCAGAGGTGCAACAGTTTGGAGCCAGGGATGACCTCGCCGGGGACCCCAGCACACAGCAGAGGAAACCCAAGGAGGAGATGAACTGAATAACAGCTGCTGCCGCGCACGTGTGTGTGTGTGTGTGTGTGTGTGTGTGTGTGTGTGTGTGTGTGTGTATTTCTACCGCCCCTAGAGTCTAAATGGCTTGTGGGGCGAGCTCACCAGCTGGGGGAAGGTCAGGACATCGAGGAGATGGGAGAGGACACTGATGAATGGTTTTCTGGATGGGGAACAGTCAGTCCTTGGGTGGTTTGCCTGTGGGTTGAGCATTTTGGGGCCTGAATGGGCTCAGATTATAATGTCCTTTGTCTAAAAAAAACTAATTCTGTTTCATGCCCTGATTGGATCAGTATCTGAAGAGTAAGTTCACTCCAAGACAGTGGAGGATAAATTGGGGCAAGGAAAAAAAATATTGGCTTTATAACAAAATACCTCACTTTCTAAGAAAATTGACGGTATGATTCCCCATGTCTCCCTCCCCTGGCAATAAAAAATATGATTTGTTATATTAAGAAAAATGAACATGCAGACATCTTTTCTACAACAATATAGATTGCTAGCAATATTTTCTCTGTGGGAGGATTTCCTATCGCATGCATTTTGTTTTACTGTTATCAATAGGATCTTGATTAACATTCTGTGGAATGTTAATCAAACTAGTGATGTGGACAAGTTGGTACCCAAACGTTTGCCTGATCTCTTGAAAACATTCGTTTATTTATAGGTAATTAAAACTTAGGTGAGGCAGCTGCTGAATCTTTTATGTAAGTGTCTATTCAATTATCTGTTTAATTCCATTCAGGTAACGCCCTGTGTCAATGTATCCCCCTGCTTTCTGAATAAAGTATTTTAATGTTTTCCCCCAAAGTCCCCATGGAGAAATTGGCTGGAAGCAACCTCGCATTTCTCAAGGTCTAGCAAACGCAGTTCTAATTATGAAAATGTGTATTACGTCTTCTAAAAAAAAAAAAAAAGAAAAAAAGAAAAAGACAAAAGTAGAGGTACTATGGAAAAAACACAAAAGAGAATCATGAACTTTTGAAAAGAAAGACGCAAGTTCAAGTGCAGTTGTCCCATCTTCCTGTAAGCAAGTTACTTAAGTCCCCAGATGCAGTTTCTACATCTGTAAAATGAAGACTATGCCACCTCACAGGTTGTGGGGAGCCTTCAATGAGGTCACGTATGCACAGCACCTGAAATTCTTCATGCATGGCATAGGCGGTCAGCAAAAGCCAACCTTCCACCCCCTTCCCTGCTCCACCCATGGTTTAGGAAAAATGGGGTACCTTGGAAAGACTACCACACCAGGCATGGAATGAGTGGGGACTCATCGAGCCCTGTGACCTCAGACAAGTCATTTAGACCTCTGGAGACTTGGCTTATGGGCGTGAGCCTTGTAAGGGGCACACTTGCCCAGAAGTTCCTCCCCTTCTAGTCCTTGGTGACCGCGTGCTGTCCCTTACACCCCGGCAGGGTGTGATCTTGTGGGCTAGCTCCTGTCGTCTCCTGATCCTCACCACTGTGTCTATATAAACTCGGGGAGTCTGTGTTTCCCTTCAGTGACCCCCCACATACACACACACTCTGGGCTCATGGAGAGACGTGTGCATCGGCCTGCCTATTTCACCGGCTCCCCTGACCAGCTAATTAAACCCAGTAGAGCAGCTTAGAAAGTGGAACCTGCAGGACAGACATTGACTCCATCTCTCCACTTTCTGTTCCATCGCCCTGGGTACCGTGTCCTTCCTTTCAAAAGACTTGCGTGGCCGTGGTACTGGCCTTCCTGGAGTCTCACCGCATCCCTTTCAAGTAAAGGGCTAGCTGCTGGGTTTCCTCAGCTTCTCCCCTCTGACTCTCTGTTAGCTCTTTTCTCCTCTAGACGTTGGGCCGAGGGGCAGCCGGGCTGGTTTCCGGTCTTCCAGGGTTTCCTCCTTAAAGTCTTTCCTGGGGGGTCGGACATCAAAGCGTAAAGGAAGGAGGGGTGGCTTTCCATTTATTTCATTTCTCTGTCTTTCACAGTCCATTGGCAACACACTTCAATAAGGTTTTTGAGGGAATAAAAATAAAATTAATACTGAAACAGGAGCTGAACTCTGTTCCCTGAGCAAGAGAGTCCCTAGGTTGCCCCGGGCCCCCAGGATTCTGATGTGGTCATGGGACAAAGGGACGCTCTGGCTGTGCCCTGTCCACATACCCAGCTTTTGCCGGACGACGGTCCTGGAATCTCCATTGCAGCCATCCCGCAATGTAGGACACACACTAGGGACAAGTACGTCCCATGTTCTGCACAGGGTGATATCTCATTGCTACTGTGACCGTGCTGTTTGTAGTACTGTGGTGGTCATACCCTGCCGGTGAGCTCATTCTCATGAGGGTAGATCACTTTCCACTCGTATCCTCAAGAGTCATCGAGAAGGGACTGCGTCTGCAGACATCACAGCCCCATCTCCCAGGCTGAGTGCTGCACTTGACACAGGGTGGGGGAGACAAGTATTTGTCAAAAATTGGAATAAATACAGGACTTTATGAGCAGCACACTGAGGAATGGGATGGTACCCAGATTGGGGGCGGGGTGTTGCAGGTACACACTTGGACTCCTCAGCCCTACTTCCTGTTCCTCTCAGCACGTGTGATGCTCAGACCACGTGCACCTGCTCAGTCGTGGAGCCAAGTGTTGGACACAGCTGACAACTGGGGTCCTCTCTTGACCGTGACTTCCTCTGCAGCAAAGTTTAGACAGGGTAGCGTCTCACTGAAACTCCGAATGAATATTTCTTCACTGAGGCCCCTGTGTGGTATGGGAGTGCGAGATTTGGGGACAGGGACCAT
Source organism: Saccopteryx bilineata (assembly GCF_036850765.1). Classification (NCBI taxonomy): domain Eukaryota; kingdom Metazoa; phylum Chordata; class Mammalia; order Chiroptera; family Emballonuridae; genus Saccopteryx; species Saccopteryx bilineata. The sequence continues at coordinate 239,642,127 of NC_089490.1, read as the reverse complement.
GAGTTGGGGTTGGGGTTGAGAAACGAGAAGAGAGGCTACAGGAGTAGCCTCTGGAAAAGAAACCTTTGCCTTGTCTTGCTGTGGGGGAGGTAGGGGGGGATGATGCACTTTCAGACCACAAAAGCCAGGGATCAGGGTTATTGATGAGTAACGTAATTGATAACATATATTTATATATTTTTTCTACCTTCAAGAACAGCTCACATGTTACGCTAGTCATCGGGAAGGCTTTCCAGTTGTTTTGAGGACAAGAACGCATATGCACCAGAAAATCACAGAAGGGTCGCATGAGAAGGAAATTTGGAGACAGCCCAGATAAGTCTTAATTTTGCTGTCAATGCAAAGCAAGGCGTCCCCAAGGTCTTCACAGACCTCATTTCAATTTTGCACCCCACATTTACGTAGGAATTGTGTGGAATGCTCGGCACTATGGGGAGACTGCTTGCACAGCAATGAGTTCAAGCACAGCCCCTGGTGACGACAAGCTTGTCAGCCATTCAGAGGATCTGATAGTTGGGGAAGCCATTGTGTGTGTTGACACAGTAAGCCTCTTGCATGATGCGTTCTAGGAGACTCCTTAAGGACTCTTTTCTGTAAACCTCACTCACCATTTTGCTGAGTATGGGAAGGAATAGAACCGATTTGCCATTCTGGGGGCAGCAGCTCAAGATTTTTTATCTCCTGAAGTCCCTTTCCCCAAGAACGTTCCATTGTCAGTATAATCAGCATTTTGGGAGAGGGAGGAGAGAGGGTGTTCTTTGAGATAGTCGGTGTGTTCCATCTATAAGAAATCGTCGCCTTTCTGCATTCCTGTTTGCACAGCCAAGTCGTTCAAAACACGGCTCTCTGAAACGATCAGTCCATCACTCACAAGTGCCCCCAACTGTCCCCGAGGGACAGTGGCACCTGGAGAAGCCTGCATTTCACCCATAGCAGGAGGCCTCGCTAGAGCCAACATAGTGCTTCTGCTGGGCACACAGCTGCAGCCCACACTGTGGACCCTGCTGGGCACCCTGTGGTCTGTTCATGGGAACTCAGCTACCTACAACCAGCAGGGTTTCTGGCCCAGCCGCTCTGGATCTCGGATTGGCACCAATGCACACGGCGTGACTGACATCTAGTGGGCAGAAGCCAGTGCGCGGCCGTTGTCCCTACGCCCTTCCCCTTCAGGGCTCTCCATGGAAAACGATCTTTGTCTCGCATGCTGGTAGGGCCCAAGATAAAGGTTGAAAATGGGAGCCTTCTGTAGGTGGAGAACGCTCGCCCTGCAGAGGTGGTTTGGAACGATGCACAAGAACTCAGAGTGGAGAAAGGACCACGTCAGAATTGAGGTTTGTTGAGCTCGCTGGAAAGAGTTGAAATATATCCACAGGATGGTGAACGTGTGTGGACCGTACACATGTCCACACAGAATTGGAATGCTTATTATTTTACCTTTTTGTTTTTTGATTTTTACTTATCTGCTTGAGAGAGGGACCCCAAGAAAGCTCTGATCTTCTCATTCTCTTGGGATTGGATAGAAGGGTCGACACAGCCTGCTGTTCAAAGACCCAGATGTTCATCAGTGATAAGTAGAAATGAATTGAAAAAAAAATTTTTTTTCCATCAGAAAATTGTACTTATTGCTATTAAAACTATGCAAAAGAATTGATGTTCCCCATGGTATGCTGTCACTTTCAGGGATGAATGTTTCTTGATGGTAGTCTAATTGGTACTTTTTTTTCTGCTCGGACTATGCATTAAATTGTATTTATGTCTCAAAATGACCACTGCCTTCTTTAAAATGCTGCATCTCTATAAACTGATGTCAATAATAATAATAATAATAATATCTTTTATAACACGCCCAGTCAGTGCTGTTGGCTGTGCCAAGCTTGTCATCTGGAAACACGTGCTGCTTAAACAGTTTTCCAAGACCCATTTGATTTAGTCAGGTGCCCAGAGGCCTACGTGTGAATTGTTCATTTTCTACAGGCCACGACAGCCGTGAATGTTTACAGAGTTTATGGGTGGGGGGAGTTGGCCACCAATGTGATTATACCAGCCATTCCTCAGACCTGACACCAGTTTCAGATTAAAAACCGACAGGTCTCACCCCCTCCTGGGTTCACCAACAGGTCACCTGCTTGTTACTTTGGCTCTCCCCCCCTCATTAAAGTGACATCTGTGTTCCTAAAGGGACCAAGAGGGGCCCATGAGTTGTTAGAATTTTTGAGGAATAAAGATGAGGTGATGTCTGCCCAGATAATGGAGTGTGCGACTTTGGCCTTTGAGGGACAGGTGGCTGACAGCACCTGCCCGTGTCTCCAAATACAAGAGCAGAAGCCCAGAGGTCACCTATGCCCCTAAGTGAAAAAATGTTTGAATTATCTATGCACAGCCCTGGCCCAGAATAATTTGTCATGTTGACTGCAGCACACAGAACATTAGAGAGTATCATCCCCTTTCCGAGAAATAGAAAAATGTTTGGTAGAGACTTCAATTAAGGCTACTGCTTAAAGAATTAAGAAAAAGGAACAACTTTTAAAAGAGAAAAGTCAACGATAAAGCAAGTGACGTTTCATCACTTGACTAGTGATGAAAGCCACATTTTTATAACTGGAAGTCAAGCTACTAATAAGTTCAATAGGCTGTGTCACAAATGTGAAAAGCTCTAAAAACATGTTAGCAGAGACAAGAATATTGAGCAGAAAGACATGGTCTTGATAAACAGATTGAAATAATATGGGCCCTGGCCGTTTGGCTCAGTGGTAGAGCGTTGGCCTGGCGTGCAGAAGTCCCGGGTTCGATTCCCGGCCAGGGCACACAGGAGAGGCGCCCATCTGCTTCTCCACCCCTCCCCCTCTCCTTCCTCTCTGTCTCTCTCTTCCCTTCCCGCAGCCAAGGCTTCATTGGAGCAAAGATCGCCTGGGAGCTGGGGATGGCTCCATGGCCTCTGCCTCAGGCGCTAGAGTGGCTCTGGTTGCAACAGAGCGATGCCCCGGATGGGCAGAGCATCGCCCCCTGGTGGGCGTGCCGGGTGGATCCCGGTCGGGCGCATGCGGGAGTCTGTCTGACTGCCTCCCCGTTTCCAGCTTCAGAAAAATACAAAAAGAAAAAAAAATATCAAAAGGAACAGAAATGGATATGAACAGATATATTTACTTGCACGGTGGAGACGAGGGGAGGTTGGGAGGGACCAGATGCGGTCTTCCGGTATGCTGGGGACGGCTCTGTTTGATTGGAAAGTGTTACATGAGTGTGTTTACTGTTTGCTACTACTCGCCGAGCTGCACACTTAGGGTGGGTGCCCATTTCTGGACAAAGGTTATATTTATAAAAAGTTTATTAAAAATTTACATTTGACATGAAAGTCTGCTAAAGAGGTCCACTGAAATGAGTCAAGGAACAGTAAATTGAAAAAAGAACAAACACTTGACTATACACACACAATTTCCAGCCACCAAGAAGCCCCCCTCCCCCACCTGCCTCTTTAGAGACCACAGCTGAGACCGTCCCCGCCCTCGACTTCCCAGTTACTATGTAAGATGTGAATGTTGGACACAGAAGAAGGCTGATGGGAAAGAAATGGTTTCATTTCAAATACGGTTTTGCAGGGAGCCTCTACGGAGGCCCTGGGCTCCAGGAAGATGAACACCTGGGTCCCAGAGCAAATTAAGCCTGAAACGTCATCACTGGAGGCAAAAAATGACAACACCAAAACTGTCCTATTTTGAGCACATCGTGAGAAGGCAGGGTTCTTTTGAAAATCCAGTAATGTTAGAAAAAAACAAAACAAAACAAAACAGAAGGCATCAGGAAAAAAGGAAGCCCAAACAAGAGATGTATTGACCCAACAAAAAACAAAAAAACCCTGTGGGCTGAGTCCATATTGCTGAGCAAAGCTGTGAGGTCAGGACATTGGGGATGTCACTTGCTCACAAGGTCACCAGGAGTCGGAGCCGACTCAATGTCACATAACCACAACCATGTTAATTTAAGTGAGTCATGTAATCTCTTCAAGATTTAGAAGGGAAAGGAATATCGTATGTCTCTCCCAGGGTGACGTGAAGGGTCGAAGGAGAGCCCATAGAACTATTATGATTCCTCGGACGCATCCTATAAAGGATGCGATCACGAGAAGGGGTCCTCACGTGTCTTCAGGGTGAGCCTTCCTGTTAGAAAGTTTTTTCAGATTCCGTTTTGAGGTCTGTACATTCTTCATGTCCCATCTCTTGTGCGTCTGACCAACTCTCCCACCTGTGAACCAAGTATCCTCCTTGACCTGTGCGTGGGCATGGTTCAGAGAATCCAGTATAACACGGGTTGTCATCTGGATGGGCATGGGCATGTGAGACCCTCACAAAAGTTACAGCCCTACCCTTTTAGAAACCTAGAGCACGTACTGTACCACACACACACCGGTTGATTCATTCAAAGAGAAAAAAATCAGAAAAGAGCTGAATGTTTCAAAGAAATGTCACGACAAACATGTCCAGGAAGGGAAGTGGTTTTTCTCTCTCTGTGGATGCACGATCAACATTATTTACTGAGATAAAAATCTGAGGAAGATGTGATAGGTAGAAAATTACCAAGAAATGTGTGTCTGGGATGAGATATTAAAACTCTAAAGCATAACGGGTTGACAACCTGCAGCCTGTTGGCTTCAGTCCAGCTTAGCATCTATTTTTTTCTTCTTCAGCCTGTGTGCTAAGAACAGTTGTTTGAGCATTTTTAAATAGCTGAAAAACAATTTAAAAAAAGAGTACTCTTTTGTTCCACAGGAAAATTGTATGAAACTCAGATTCCGGCGTCGATAGATGAGTTTTATTGGCACACAGCCGCACGCCCTCGTTTACGCAGTCTGGTGGATTGGAATAATTGCAACAAAGAGTATAATTCCTTGGATATGGTGAAAAACACTCTCTGACCCTTTCTATAAAAAGTTTACTGACCCTTAATTTAAGACCCCACGCGTGGGTCTCAGAAAGGCTATATAATGATGTACATCATGCACCACACTTAGGAAAATCATTTCCTTTATAAAACCCAGTTTCTGAAAATATTTGAAGCTTCAAGATTGTTTTAGCTATGCACTGCGTTTGGACCCAGCTTAATTTAACCACCCCCACAAAGCTTTCTCTGCTCAGACAAGGCGATGACGGTTCTCGCCACTCTAAAACCCTCTGCACTTGGTGACATGAATAGGACTTGCAGTGTCGGCTTTGGACCGATGCTCACACCTGCTTACCTTGTTTCTAGATCACAGTTCCCCCGAGGAGCAGGGGAAGTGTCCTGCGTGTTCCTCTCCTCCCGCATCGTCCAGCGCCGTGTTCTGTCCATCGTATCAGAATTTGTTGAATGAATCTCAGGGACTCGGCTCACTGTGTTTTAAAAATAAAAACCCGGGTTCCTTGGAGGTTGCCTTTTGAGAGCTATATAACCTCCCAGGTGACACAAGAGCTGCCTTCTTCGGACACAGAGTAGAAGAACATCCTTTGAAAAAGTCCTTTCTCTGCGCCTGGTGAGGTTGAGGTTAAGCTATGACTCTGCAGAGACCAGCTCTCCTCTTGATCCCAACTGTCAGCCACTCATGAACGTGCTCATTCCTGGTCCACTGAATGTTTCTGCTTCATTCCCTCCCCCCTTCTCTCCACATGACTCTCCGCTGGTGTTCACGCTGCCTCTCCTGATGGCCACCTGGGAGACAGGTGTTCAGATTTCGTCTGTGGTTTCACTGAGAACAATAAAGATTTTGTTTCATTACTGTTCTCCACTTCTTGTACTAGTAATTAGTTAATTTAGCATTTTTTTTTTGGTCCTCTGGCCATGACTTTCTTCTTCTTATGTATCATGTAAAGCAGTGGTCCCCAACCTTTTTTGGGCCACGGACCGGTTTAATGTCAGAAAATATTTTCACGGACTAGCCTTTAGGGTGGGACAGATAAATGTATCACATGACCGAGACAAGCATCAAGAGTGAGTATTAGATGGATATAACAGAGGGAATCTGGTCATTTTTTAAAAAATAAAACATCGTTCAGACTTAAATATAAATAAAATGGAAATAATGTAAGTTATTTATTCTTTCTCTGTGGACCGGTACCAAATGGCCCACGGACCGGTACCGGTCCGCGGCCCAGGGTTTGGGGACCACTGATGTAAAGTACAAAACCAACAACAAAAACAACTACAATTCCATGCTGGAAAACAATTTCTTATATCTAATTTTTCATCTACTTTTTTTTTTTGGTAGTTTACCTGGCATCTTTTTCTTTACTACTTTTTTCTTTTTTCTTTTTGGTCTGAAGTATTCATTATCCCGTGTATTTTTTCTTTTTGACAACTGTCCTTTTTACTGCAAAATGAAAGCTTCAGTGAGAACCCCAACAACAAGGAATTCACTATCCAAATCCAAAAGAATTTTAAGCAACCCAAGGAAGAGTGATGAGATGAGGATCAATTATATTGAAATAAAACAGAGAGAGCCACACATACAATTCTGTGTCTGAAGAAAAGGATCTTTCCAATGTTTATAAAACTGTGCTTGGCGGGGGCGGGGGGATGGGGGGCGGAGAACAAAAATAGATTTTAGTGAAAAGGGCAACACTTTGGCACAATGACTTGAGTACTGGTCATTTTTAACCACGCGCCCCCAGCAGCTAGAGCTAGAGTCGCCGCTAAAAGCAGGTTGGCTCTTTAACCTGTCTCAGTTCACACCGACACACTTTATATCTCGGGGGAGTCGGCCGCGGAGCCCATTAGAGGTTGGAGACAGGGAGGTCAAATCAATTGTCCACCCTGCACACAGGGCACCCCTCCCTGACGGCCATTCTGCCCGTCACGGTCCAGGGGAGGAGAGGTTAAGAGCTGTGTTGCCGGAAGCACGTCTCATCCATCTTTTAGGACGCGGGTAATACCCAAACATGGCTTAAGGAACAGGATGCATGAGGTTAGGTTCAGGTAGATTTAGGGACCCACCAGGCAGTTAACAAAATTCTGTTCATGCTGTTTGAGGGGGCATGGGAAACCCTCTCGTATGTGCAAATGAGGCGATCCGTGTCCCCGAGCCAATCTGAGTGATTTTCCGCGCTTGATAATACTGTATGTGCGCAAGGTTGACAGAGCGCTTAGTAATGGAGTCTGGAGACTCCGCGTGGCTTTCCCGTCCCCTTGGCCCCCTCTCCAGATGCCATGTCATATTTAGTTATGTGAAGAGAAGAAGAGACATACACATTTATTGTGGCATCTGAGGCACAAAGGTAGTTCCAAAACAAGGAGGAACAGACTGAATAAAGGCGCCCTTTAAAAAATTGTTTGGCATTTTGTCAGGAATGAAAAAAAAAACCCACTCCTGTTTTGAGGGTGACATGCTTCACACGTGTCATATGCTATTTTTATGGTGGGCATCAACATAAAACAAATGTATTCCTGATGCTCTGTTAGGAGGAGGGAGGGTTAACTGCAGTGTTCAAACCCAGGGCTGCCCGTCTGTGGCATTGGCTGCTGCTGCTTAGTCTGGGGGTGGGGACAAGTTGACTTGGGGAGTTCTGTCTTGGAATTTTTTTTTCTTTTTTTGTATTTTTTTAAAGTGAAAAGTGGGGAGGCAGAGAGACAGACTCCCATATGTGCCTGACTGGGATCCACCTGGCATGCCCACCAGGGGGTGATGCTCTGCTCATTTGAGGTGTTGCTCTGTTGCAACTGGAGCCATTCTAGTGCCTAAGGCAGAGGCCATGGAGCCATCCTCAGTGCCCGGGCCAACCTTGCTCCAATGGAGCCTTGGCTGTGGGAGGGGAAGAGAGAGATAGAGAGAAAGGAGAGGGGGAAGGTAGAGAAGCAGATGGTCACTTCTCCTGTGTGCCCTGACTGGGAATCAAACCCGGGACATCCACACGCAGTACTGACACTCTACTACTGTATCCTGGAATTTTTAAGGGAGGTACCAAGCTCACTGCTGCTTTGCACTATGGGGTTGAATTAAAATGGGGGGGGGGGAAGGAAAGGGAAACGTACCTTTGTTCTTCCTTCTCATTTTAGGGTTTCCTTTAGTTTGTTTCTTGAGCTATATTCTTTGTCATTGACGTCCTCGTGGAAAGCAGATAGTTTTAGAGATGATCACGTCATTGGTGGAGGGAAGAATAGGAAGTGAATGCGATTCACTGCGTATGGGAGCCCATCTAAGATTAATCCAGGCAATGTTGGAAATCACACAGTCATTTTGATTTAATGATGGACACTAGGAAGCTGCATCTGTAGGAAGACTATGAGGTAGTTTCCCTGGAGTAGAATTGCTTGCTGATCGTTTAGACAAAAAAAAAAAAAAAGACTCCATCTTATTGTTGATAGTAATGAGGCAAAACAGGACTTCCGTGGTCCCCTCTCTGTTGCTCTTTGTTCCCAGGGGTTTCAGGAGGCACAGAGGGAGTGGAAGGAACAGTGAACGACAGCGAGGAACAGAGGTATGTGAGAAAGAAACTAGAACAGTGTCGTCCCATCCACCAGGCACAAGACCGTGTCTTAGAATAACCAGCAACGAGAGAAAAACCCTAGTTTGGTGACAATGATAGTTGTGAATCAGGGATACGTTAGTCATTGGCTTGAGAAAATAATAATGTCTTTAAAAGAAAAAAGATATCTGCTTTGATCACTCCATTTACAGATTTACTGGTAAATACCCAATTAGTAGATTTTTAAAACGACTGCTGTAGGCGACTGTTCCTCCTTTCTGCTTGGAGGGTGGGAGGCACGTAAACTCTCAAAACAGAAAACAGTGCATCTTTGGACAAAGAGGAGTTCTTTGAAACTTGCATCTGGGTCTAACCTTCCGAGAGCCAAATTTTTGCCTATTGCAATTTGTGATGGATAAAACAGTTCTGGCAATAATTGAGTCCTCCGCGGAAATGGTGACTCGTTCGACTTTGAACAAAGAAGGGTTGCAGAATAGGGCTTTTTTTTTTTTTTTCAAATAATTTGTTGTTTGGGGAGTACATTTAAAATCTGTGTTTTAGAAAACCCCAAATAATGATTTTAGTTGGCCAAGGTGTCTGTTACTAGTTAAGTCCTGATTTAGGGCAAAACCAAAGGGTAAGAAGGAGGGCTGGGTCTCTTCTGGAGAAGTTAAACAAACAATTAGGCGAAGGGTTAGACAGACATTTTTCTCAGATGGCTTGGGAAGAGCAAGAAAATGAAATAGATGTTTTTAAAAGCTTCTCATAAGCTCTCTATTTTCTTTTCTTTTTTTGGGGGGGCGGAGATTTCCAGCACTATACTTTAGGAAACTATAACTAGAAAGGCAGATGGCTAATAATAAAATTGAGGCCTTACCATGAATGCCTATTTATCCACACTCGATGAAATAAAAGACTTCCAGGTTTGTTGGAGCTCAGACATAGGGGTGGAAATGTCTGAAAATCAACTTGGTTTCTCAGGTGGGTGTGAAAATATTTCTAAGGAGTCAGGGCTTGGTGATAAGACACGGGTGGGTTACCGTGATGCATTCTCACAGCAGGACGGGTATTTGCCGAATGGAGAAGGGCGGCCAGTGTATCCAGCGCCTGGGAACACCACGGGGGAGCAGGAAACACCATTCACTATTCTTTCCATCACTGTCCCTTCATATGTGACCTCATCGGAGATGGCTCCCTTGGCCATCCCCCCTCCCCCCATGCCTTTCACTGTCCTTATCTCCTGTTTCATTTTTCTTCCCCGAACTCACCTGCATCTGCTATGTTATCGTCTGTTTCCCCCATTGAATGAGGCTGGCACACATACCCTGTCCTTGAGCAACATTTCAGTAAGTGAACAAATCAATGCATGGATAAAAATGTCCTCCTCCTCTTCCTTCTATCAAAACAACACTGTTGACCCCCTTCATTAAGTACATCTGGCACAGAATAACTCTTGGTTGTTCCCAACTATCCAGCATGCCGTTCAAGGAGGGAGCTGATGTTAATACTCTGAGCCATGTGCCACATGTTTTCCAAGTATAACTGTGCAAGTTCAGCTTGTTATCCCTCTGTCCTGGAACAGAGGGGGCTGCTGGAGGACAGGGCATTGAGTGGGAGTGGGCTGCAATTTAAAATAGATCTTTGGGACTTTTACTTACAAAATTTAGCACTGTCTGCTTTGCAAGGCATCTCACACATCATCTAGGGGAGGATCCTTTTCTTTCTAATCAAATACCATTTTTCTACACGGTTATCTTTTCATCATTTCCCCTAATAAACTCATTCCAATAAGGTCAGGAAGGAAATGGTTGGGGAATTCTCAAGAATGAGGACGTAATCCTCACTGCCAATTTCTAGTCAAAGGGCGGGAGAGAGGAGGGGACGTGACTGTGCCAGGGGACCTCACCTCGCTCCTCCTACATCTGCTTTCTTTAACTGGAGTTGCAGAGGTTGCTCAGCCTCCACCCACCATTCTGACACGGGCCTCCTACTAAATCAGGCAGGCCGGGGCAACCTGAGCCGAGATGGCGCTGTTCGTCCATACTCTGAAGCGCGGACACCATACATTAGTGGTGGTGGTTGCATCGTTTAAGTGAGGAGTAGAGATTAACTCGTCTGGCTTCCCCGTGAGGTTGATGTGCTCTGTTCCCTCCCTGGAAAGGGCTCTGTTGATTTTTAGCAGTGCGTTCCTGGGGAAGGAGAGCGTGAGGGAAACTGAGACCATAAAGGCTTGCGTGACCCATTACTGCATCCACAGGACCGGCAAGCCGCGAGATACGCCGATCTTTGTTCCCCACCACCGAGCTTCCTTACCAGTACAGTGAGAACTACATGGAGCTGTCTGAAGGAAAAGGGTGTCTCAGGAGTTCTTCTCCCGGTGGGGCCACATGTTGGTCATGCGGCCAGCAGTGCTCAAGAGGGGACGGCAAGGCTACATTATCTTCTCACAGGTGTCGCTCAGGTGCCGTCAAACAGGTCAATTACTCGCACATCTCCAATGACCTCCGGGCTTTAAGAAAGAGCCACAGAAAATGCCCACGTGCACAGACACATCACAACTGGAATAGGCTATGAGCCAGTTTACAGAAATGGAACCTAACCCTTAGGGACATGAAACCAGTCTACTCCGTATTCATTTCCATCTTATTAATTATTTATGCAGGCTGGGAGCTGCTTGTCACGTGAAGCAAAATTTTACAAACCAGTAAGTACCCATGTTTAAATATCCCCCACTTTTTTTTTTTCCTGCAGGAAGTGGTGTTTCCTTAAGAGAGAGGAAGAAAATAAAAGGTGTAACTATTGGAGAATGTTTCTCCTTCTCACTATAGTCATTGTCACTGGCCACTCTCGTGAAGTTCAATGCTACAGGTTTCTGGACAAGCCCTCCAATCCCACAGTAAACACAAGAGCCTGTTCATCTCACAGAGATGTGGATGTCTTTGCTCACTAATATTGATGAGCTTACATATAAGTATAGACCCCCATTATTTACGATCCATGTGTATTCATGAGTTGTGGGTTGTTTTTTAAAGGTTACTCTTCCATCATGTCTCCTAAACATGTGAGTCAACAATCTTCTTTGTGTCAAAGATATTTCAAATCTAGCTGGCTAACTAACTACACTGAGAATCCGAGGGAAGTTGATTTACAACCTATTTTCATGAAAACTCGAAAATAAACTGGCCCTTTCCCTGTACACCCCCCCCCCCCTCCCCCCCGCCAAATCACCTCTGTTTGGTCTATTAATCAGTATACAGTACATTAACCAGAAAGCATGTGATGACTTGTGGGTTTGTTTGTTTGTTTGCTCCTGTTCGTCTGTGTATTCTGAACTTGATAGATTTACAGGTGGCAATCTATCTGTTCATAGCTTGTCCATAAACTGGGCTTCTCACGCTGGGAAAGCCGACCCAAGCCAGAAATTCAACGTTGCCCATAGTAGCGATGATGTCGGAGTTGGAGTCACACAGAAGCTGCAGGTGATGGGAGGCAGGCACCTCAGAGAAAACTCGTGTTTGGAACATATTGATAAATGTGCCATTTATGAAAAAAAAATGCTCTTTGGAAATTTCCCTACTTGGTCCGTAGGAACCCTGGTGACAGATGGGGCTGTAGGAGAGGGAGTGAGAGTGGCAGACCGTGCTCGCCTTCGGGCCACCACCAGGCTTACAAGGAGGGGCCCAGTGGGTTGTGGTGGGATGGAGAAGGGAGGGATGAGGCTCAGCTCACTGTCATCGTCCTGGCCATTGGTTCCTTCCAGGTTTTCTCATTCAAGTGATGCTGCATTCTTTTCGAGAAGAACGGACGCCGTGTTCAGAACCCAGATTAAGGAGCAGAAGGTTCCTGAGAACAAACCGTGTGAAATAGAAGAGGCAGCCAGTTTTCCAATCACTCCTTCTCCCCCTCAAAAGGCTTATGCCAAACTGGTCCCTTTCTTAAAGCATGAATGCGTGTCCTGCTGGGGCAGGCGTGTGGCTGAGCCTGGGTGAGAGGAACCAGCATGTGGCAGAGACAGTCTCAGCCCCCAGAGTTTCAGGGGACAACCCCAAACTGTGAGGCACAGTTCCCTGCTTAAGCCAGGTAGCTCTGATCAGAATGGCTAAGTGGGAGGAGTAACAGCCGAAATAAACATGTATCATACCTAATAGATCTCCATGCCTTTCTGGAAGAGGGAGCCAGGAAACAGTGAACACCGTTCTGGGAAATAAATGCAGGTTGCATAATAATGCAAATGATTCTGTATCATCAATTATAATCATAATATATTACCAAAAAAATATATATATACAGTGACACATGTTTGCACCAATTGGCATTATATATGTAGACATACACACGCACACTCAGACTCTGTTGTTTGTTGCATCCATTTAAATATTGAAATACATCTATAAAATATTTAAGTACATATAAAAAAACTGACGGCAACACACAGAAGACTTAAGTGACAGTAAAGTGAGTTATTTCAGACGCTGAATGTCTGGGAGGAAACAGGGCAAAGGCTTGACTACCGCCTTGACCTCTGTTTGTTTGTTTTGATTTTATACGACTTTTGTTAACTGACCTGTCAGGACCCAGCAGCAGAGTGAGGATGATCAGTAAGGCGGGAAATTTCCATTGATCTCTGCGTGCTCATGGTTTGCTGTCACCGAGTGGCCTGTTTGCCAGGTGCTGGGCTGGATGACCTGTTTGAGGAAGGGAGGACATGTCCATATCCTAGGCCAGTGTTTTTTAATGGCTAGTCTGCAGATGGGTCTACCAAAGAATGAACCACCCCGATGTTGTATTTTATTTTATTTATTTATTTTATTATTATTATTATTATTATTTGTATTTTTTCTGAAGCTGGAAACGGGGAGAGACAGACAGATTCCCGCATGCGCCCGACCAGGATCCACCCGGCATGCCCACCAGGGGGCGATGCTCTGCCCCTCCGGGGCATCGCTCTGTTGCGACCAGAGCCACTCTAACACCTGGGGCAGAGGCCAAGAAGCCATCCCCAGTGCCCGGGCCATCTCTGCTCCAATGGAGCCTCGGCTGTGGGAGGGGAAGAGAGAGACAGAGAGGAAGGAGAGGGGGAGGGGTGGAGAAGTAGATGGGCGCTTCTCCTGTGTGCCCCAGCCGAGAATCGAACCCGGGACTTCTGCACGCCAGGCCGACGCTCTACCACTGAGCCAAACGGCCAGGGCCCTGATGTTGTATGAAGATTATGAATCTAGTGATCTTAGTAGAATTCACTTATGCTCAGGGTGATTTCCACCTCCGCAGTCCCCCAAATAATTCTCTATTTTCACCGGGGTCCCAGGAACGACAGAATCAATCGAGAGGAACGTGCCATACCCCAAATTCTGTTCAACATTTTTACCAGCACTGGACTGACCAAAAAGGGGTTTCCAAAGGGATAAAGAGGAGTAGAGCCAGTTTTGGACAATTTTTATGCTAAAATCTATCGGTACCTGGCAATTTCAATGAGTTTAAGTTGCTAGTTATAATACTGCTAAAAGGCAAATATTATATAATTAATGTTTCAAAAGAGAAAAGAAAGAAAAAAAAACCCAAAACAACTAAAATCAGTACATTCTCCTTCCATTTAGCCTTTGATGATACAGCTAATTATGTTTTTACATAAAAAAGCAGTTTTGCCTCGATTATATCCCGTGATCACTGAGCTGCACATTGTGTTAAATCATAGCCTGAAAACCAGACCTGAACGTGGTGACCTCTCTAATTAAGGTGATGATGTTACTTAAACATTTGAATTTAAGTAGCTGAAAAATCCCCACAATTTATTTTTTTTTTGAAATTGTTATCTTATTATGAACATCAACTGATGTGCATATTTATTTATTTATTTTTGTTTTCTTTTTCTTTTATTTATGTATGTATTTTTTATTACATTTACTGGAGTGGCATTGGTTCAGAGTTATATAGGTTTCAGGTGTACAATTCTATAACACATCTTCTATATATTATGCCTTCAACACCCCAAGTCAGATCTCCTTCCATCACCATCTTTCACCCCCTCTACCCTCGCCCTCCTCCCCTCACCCCCCTTTCTGTCTGGTAAATCACCCCACTGTTGTCTGTGTCTGTGAGCTTTTTTTTTTTTTTCTTAATCCTTTCAGTGTTTTCACCCAGCCCCCAACCCCCAACTTCTCTGACAGCTGACATGTACAATTTCAGAAAAATATTACCCCTGGGAGCCAAGAAAAATAGGAACCGATTACCCTCTAACACGCAACATGCGTGCAAGCTGGGGAACAGCAGTTACATTTACCTGTCCGTTTGTTTATGCGTATCTGTGTTGGTTTATCACATTTCCTAGCGTTGTCCACCCTGTGAGTCAGGACATGAGAAATTATTATTATTATTTTTTAAAGCATGTAAAGTTTTATTGTTGAGAAAAAAGTGGAGACTACTGTGAAAACCCACCTTCACACAGGAAACAGCGTCTTCGGTGAAAACAAAACAAAACAAAACAGATTCAAGCATTTTTATGAAATAAGTGTAATTTGTCTGCAAGCTCGGGGTAGCAAATTACATGTTTTACTGCGGCGTCAGTTTGCATATTCAATGCACAGTAAACACGGTCGCCAGGAGATGTGTACCCGGGACTTTCCATTACACTTCACATTTCTTATTCTTTTTTTTTGGGGGGGGTAGCTATAAGGCAAGAACGTTTACCGTGAACGCATGATTATTTTCTCGTCTTTAAAACCATTACCAAATGCAAAAACAGGTCACAGGAACGAACGAATGTTGTAACCTTCAGTCATGTTTCATTTTGCACAACCTGAAGGACACCATAAAAGGAACGCTGGCATTCTGGGGGGTCTTGTTTGCCACAAAGAGTCTCTTCTTCTGGGAGCTCTGGCTTCCCCAGTGGGGAGTGCAAGGAAGGAGGCATGAGTGTGGCCACTCAAAGTGCACCCAGTATGGGACCAGCAGCACGGAGACTTCTGGCAGCTTGTTAAAATGCAGATTGTGGCCCTGACTGGTTGAGTCAGTGGTAATGCGTCACCCCAGCGTGATGTCCCAGGATCGATTCCCAGTCAGAGCACACAGGAGAAGTGACCATCTGCTTCTCTGTTCCCTCTCCGCTTTCTCTCTCTCTCTTCCCCTCCTGCAGCCATGGCTCGGTTGGAGCATGTTGGCCCCGGGTGGGCACTGAGGATGGCTCCATGGCCTCCCCTTGGGCACTAAAGTAGCTCTGTTGCCAAGCAACAGAGCATAGGCCACTAGAGGGTGTGCCAGGTGAATCCTGGTCAGGGTGCATGAGGGAGTCTGTCTCTCTGCCTCCCTCCTTCTCATTTAAGGGGAAAAAAAAAGAAATGCAGATGCTTTGCTCATGTTGGTCTTAGGTCTGCTGAGTGAGAATCTGCATTTTAATAACCTCCCCACCCCCTGCCCCCAGGTTTTCGTATGCTCAAAGAGTTTCTTCATACTCTATGAGGTAGCGGATAACAATGCTGAAATTTCCTGTTCTGCTTTTGGCACAACCTCACATGCATTACCCGAGCAAGGGGGAGATGTCACAAGCTCCCCTGAAGCGATGCGTGTGCTTCAGGTTCACGGAGGAGATTCCACAGAGGGCTGAGAGGCTGCAGACAGAGAAGGGTGTGTGTGTGCGCAAACAGTGTGCTTCCGCACTTAATGGGCCTTTGTTGTAGGAAATAATTTGTCCTGGATGTGGAAACCTTCCTGAAACGGAGAAAAAAATGTGAAGAGTTTCATTTTACATGACTCTGTTTTTAATTACAATTTGACAAAAGGAATAACCGCATCACGTATTTGATTTGCCAGAACCTTATCTGGCCCCACCTGCTGAGCCCAAAGCACTCAATTACTGACATAGTACAGCAGAGAGCAGAATTATGTCGCTGGCATGCTAACGCGCATTGATGCCAACAAAAGCATAATGTAGCCTTTGTACTTGAAATAAAACAAAAAATACATTAAGCTACCAACTGTAAAGGTTTAAGAAAGCCAAATTTAATTATACACAAACAGAGTCTCCTAACGAAGAAATATCATAAAAAATGGGTCTCAGAGTTAAAAAGGCCAAAGTGCACCTGGTCTGCGCCCGGTAACTCTCATGAGCTCGAACAGCACAGCATGTCACGGCGCGGTTGATGCAGATGAAACGTGACAAGGGTCTGGGAGTGATGCTGAGCTTGTTTTCATGAACGGACGGGGTCAATCGAGAAACATTGTGCCGTGTGAGGAAACAGCACAGTGCATCCCCCACGCCTGGAAGAGCACAGAGCCGGGCCGAGGGACTAGCTTGTGGATGCGAAGTGCATCGCAGTCAAGTTTAGGAAGAGCTCGTTGCCTTGGAAAGTTCACCTGCCTCTGCCGTGGTGCACGTGCTGACTGACACGAAGCTAGGGCTGAGACGTGCTGTCAGCTCAGCAGGAAGCATTGGGTAGGAGGCGCCTCCCTCCTTTGAGACGAAGGAGACGGACAGGCCAACCTGGAAGGCTGCCGTGAGTAGAAACACAATGTCAAGCATGTGAACATGTTGACGGCTGCGGCTGTTCACTGTCGAGCCCGTGCTTTGGGCTAGACGTTGCACGCCACGTGCATGATTTCATTATCTTTCCTTCACATCCGGAAGATTTCATTATCTTTTCTATGCACATCTTTTCTAAATACCTGAAGGTATTTAGTATTCCTGTTTTACAGATGAGGAGTGTGAGGGCTAGAGAGGTTAATGGACTTGCCTAAATTTGCTTACGAATCAACCCAAGGCTGTCTGATCCCTAAGCAAGTGTCCCGAGTCTCTGTGCAGTAGATGTCTCTGAAGGCATGCTTTCCCTCAAAGACGACTTGTAAGTGCATGGGTTAGGAAGCCCAGGACAAGCCATGTGACTAGAGTCTAATTCTGTGACTACGGTGTCACTGTAGAGGAGACTAAATCAGTGATACGGAAATGTAATTGTCTGGGGAAAGCGTGTGTTAACAGAAGGACAACACCATATGACGAGGTCAAAGGGAAAGGAGGGGTGAACAGGATAGTTGTGTTCAGGTCAGTACAAGACAGAAGAGGTTGTTCCTGAAGGTGGGGTCAGAGGTCCCCTGGCGTGAAGAGAAGCCACCTGTTCACAAAGCCCTCCTTCCCTGATGCCAGTCAAACTCCCATATTGTGATTCTGAGCTCTTCAAGCAAATGTCTGACCTTGAATTTAGTCTCCGAAGTGTGTTGGTCCACCAAAGGAAAACAACCAAAGGCTGTGACATCGGCATCCTTCCCTCCCTCCCTCTCCTTCTTTCCTTCCTTCCTTCCTTCCTTCCTTCCTTCCTTCCTTCCTTCCTTCCTCCCTCCCTCCCTTCCTTCCTTCCTTCCCTCCCTCCCCCCCTCCCTCCCTCCCTCCCTTCCTTCCTTGCTACAGCTCTGTAAAGCGGACTCCTGCATTTGTCGGCCATCCGCAAACATCTCTTTGAGTCAGGCTGGCGTTGGGCGTGTTCATAAAGAGACTGTCTCTGGGTCTGAAAGGCTGAGTCCCAGGACCTGGTCTCCTGGGCCTGGATCCTGACCTGCCTCTTCGTCTGTAGGTACCGGGTTGCTGACGTCATCTTGCTGGATGCCAACTTCAATATTTCCAGTGACTCAAGCCCAGGTCTGGTGGTTGTACTTGACTCCTGTTTCCCCACCACCCTGCAGGTCAACCAGTTAGGAAACCCTAAGTGTTCTAAACCTGTCTGCATTCTCACCACGTCTGCAGCTCCTCCTTGTTCTGAGTTACCTTTCTTCTGACTGCAATTGTCTTCTGACAGGGCTTCCTGTGCTTCCCTTCTTGGTTTAAGCTCAAAACAGATGCCAGAATGCATTTAAAACAATATATATACACATTATGATATCATTCCTGTGCTCCCAGTCCTGCAAGGGCTGCCTGCTTCACTCAGATAAAAGCCAGAATCTTATAATAATGGCCTACGGCAGGGGTCCCCAAACTTTTTACACAGGGGGTCAGTTCACTGTCCCTCAGACCGTTGGAGGGCCAGACTATAAAAAGAACTATGAACAAATCCCTATGCACACTGCACATATCTTATTTTAAGGTAAAAAAACAAAACAGGAACAAATACAATATTTAAAATAAAGAACAAGTAAATTTAAATCAACAAACTGGCCAGTATTTCAATGGGAACTATGGGCCTGCTTTTGGCTAATAAGATGGTCAATGTCCGGTTCCATATGTGTCACTGCTAGCCATAACACGTGTGCATGCCGCGTCACTGGAAGTAGTGCTGTACGTGAGCGACACCAGGCTTTGCGGCGCCGCCACATACAGTACTCCAGGAGCGCAGGATGCATCCACCAATGAAAGAGGTGCCCCTTCCGGAAGTGTGGCAGGGCTGGATAAATGGCCTCAGGGGGCCACATGTGGTCTGCAGGCCGTAGTTTGGGGAACCTTGGCCTACGGGAACTCAAGCGAGGTCAAGCCCCTAACACATCCATGCGTTCCCGCCCCCGTATTCCCTGCTCATGCTCCCTTTGCTCCAGCCACTCGGGCCAACCTGCTGTCCTCCGAAACACCAGGGACTGTCACCGAAGGGCTTTGCCCTCACTGCCCTCTGCCTGCAATGCTCTTTATCTGGGTCTCTCTCGTGGTCCTCTGTCCTTGCTCAGCTATCACCTTATCAATGTTCCCAGCACTGACCACACTCTCCTGTTTGCTCCCTGCCCTCCCCACTGCCCCTGCATGCAACCCTAACTCCTCTCACCAACTCTATTAGTTCTTATTTAGTTTTATTATCATGCACACTTTAATTATTTTAGAAAGTGATTTGGCCTCTGTCTCTTTCCATGAGAGGAAAAGTTCGTCCGTGACTGGGAACTTTGTCCTGTGTACACCGAGAGGTCCCAAGAACAAGGAGCAGCCCCGAAACACAATGATGCTTGGAGACACCTGCCTGACCCATTCTTGTCTTGCCTAGGGCTGACCAGGACTTTCTGCCTGCCTGAACCACCCGTACTATCCTGACACTGGACTCCGTCTCACACCCAGGCAAGTGGCTGGGTTACCTCTGCATGTGTGTCTGGGCTCACCAGGCTCCCGCACCCTTCAGAAGTGGGTCTTGTCTCTGGGTCCTGGCTCAGGAGTGGCCTATCCTGCTGTGCACTCAGGACAATAACCTAAGTTTAATGCTTGATTTCAGGAAAAACACTTTTCCTCCATTCCCACAGGTAGAAGTAAAACTGAGGAGTGAATGGGAGAAACAGTACCCAGGGGAGGAGGTAAACACGCAGACATAGAGAGAGACTCTCGGGTCTGTCCAATGAGCCTAAATTCCCCAAATTTATTTTCTTTTCCTACTCTATTCCCACCATTTTTATCTTTCTCTCCATTATCGCTCTATTAGATCTGAATAGATTTGTTCCCTTCCTTTAGATGGAATAGGAATTCATTTGGGCAAAGATGGAAAAGGCAAATTCATAACATAAAAAACATCATTCTTCTTTCTGTATTTATTTTTAATATACAGTTGTTTATTTATACCATGGTGGTTCTTTCAATGGCCTGAGTCATAGATGGCCCCAACCATCGAGAACTTCCAGTATAATAAACAAATTAGCTTTTTTTTTTTTTTTACATTATCCTCAGGAAAAAAAATCTCAGGAGCATAACATGTAGCTAGAACTCAAAGCACAAGATCATTCTTCTATTCAACCTCCCTTTCTTGCAGAGGAAACAAGGTCAGTGTTGATGAACCTGGACAGCACAATGATACATTTGGTCATGTCTAAAAAAAATTTATGGTTCACCACGTAAAATTCATTGTAACATTTAAAAGATCTTTTAATAAAAAGAAATGGGCAGTCTTGAATAGGTCTATTTTTTTTATTAGGTCTGTCAAAAATTGGCACATTGTACCCACAAATCATTTTACTTAAAAAAAAAAGAAGAAATACCATTGGAATGGCCATGAGCTCACTGAGGTGCAGTTGTTTGTGTGACAAAAATGGTGTGCAATGTACGGACATGTTTTCAATTTGAACCTGGCTTGGAAAATGACGCTGGTGACGCTTCCAGTGGCCTGAAATATTGTGTCAACTTTAGCTAGAGCTAGATTTGACAAAGTCTCCTGCGTCCGCCAAGAAATACAACAGAGGGACAATTAATAGAATTGCAAATCCAGGGTACTTCGCTAATTTTACTGTCTAAGGACATTTCTCAACTTCCTTAATGTGAAATATATTAATATATATATATATATATACACACAGACACACACATTTCAAAGAAACTGAAATGAGCTCACATGAAGATTATAAAGTGTATGGAAAAGTAGTTTTATGGGGCAATGTTTGCTTAATAAGCTACCTGCTTTGGGCATTATTGTGGAATTTGATTAACTAATGGCTTATGCCATTGTAGACATCACAGGAAGGTCTTATTAATGTACCCCTATCCTAACTCAAATCTCCTTAACGACAGCCATATTTAACCTGACTGTGGATGTTTTCCGTGTTTTCTATGAATAGGCGCATTGGGTTAGGGAGCACCTTGCCGTTAGAACAGACACAGGGGCTGCTGTTGAGTTTTGTAATGCATTGGGGTGAATCAGAATGGAGACGTTTGTCACCACCTGGGGCACAGTCTCAGAAACCATATCCATTTATTTAGAGAGCATCACGTTTGTGCTTTATGGGCATGGGGAAATATTGCTGGAAATGTTAATAAGATCCTCTCTGTTTTTCTCACGGGCCATTGCGTGGGGTTTGGGAACTGGCGTGAAGGACGCGCCTTCAGCAGTGAGATTCACTGTATGCTGGAGCTTGTACAACAGGGAGACGCTTCTGCGCGTCCTTCCTGGGTCTCTTGTAAAACGAGGAGCCAGGTTGATTATCCAGGGTGGCCCATTGGATAATCAATGGACAGCCCATTGCCAGCAGGAGGGGGTATTGTGACGACCTTCCATGGAGCCTTGCAGGGAGTTTCACAACTGTGGCCGCATCCATTAGCACCCATCCAAGTTCTGTTCTTGCTCCCCGGTCACCACTCCATCAGATCTGATCCCTTTCACCCTTTGCCTTTGGATAAGATTCAGAACTCATTTGGGTGAAGATTTATATTCGTGATATAAATCCAGGCTTCCCTGTATCTCCCTTTTCAATATTCTAAAAACACATTTATTTCTCTTTACTTGCCAAGTTTGTTATTTTAGCAGCTTTAGTCCTAGACAGACACGGAGGAAGCCCTTGTAGACTTTGTGAGAGTCACTGTGGGTTCAGTGTTATGTTCTCATGGTCATAAGCACCTGTGTGACAAGTCAGAGCAGCAGGTCACCTATTGCCAACAACATTTATTGGAGGTAAATCAATAATTTGCTCTTTTTGGCAGGTCTTGGTAGAAGGGAGTTTCCATTGCTCTTACAAACTATAGAAATGATCCCTGAAAGTATAGTCTTCCATTGCTTTTACAACAAGCTTCTCTCTTACAGAAATGTGAAAGTCACAATCTATGACTTGATTCATACCGAGCTTATCGAACATACAGGTTGTTTTTATAAATATCTGCTCTTCCAACTCAAGTTGAAATTATTAGGTTTGCTATTAGGAGATTTAATATACTCTCTGTACATTTCAAAGACATTCATGGGTGAACCAAGTTCTGTGTGGGATGGTAAATACTATGCTTATTAACAAGGACTTCATACAGTTTTTTAAAAAATAAGCATTATTTTTGAATAGTTTTAGATTTACAAAAAAATCTACATTTAACAGAGAAAGGATACAGTTCCCATATGTCCCTCCCGGAGATTTCCTTGTTGCTTCTTATGTTGTTACCCTGGTCCATTTGGGGGAATGATGAAACTAACATTTGCATGTTGCTATTTCCTAAATTCCAGACTTTATTTAGCTTTCTCTAGGTGTTCACTGATACCCTTACCCTTCCCCTATTCCATGGATAATCCAGGATGGCACAGTGAGCATGTGGCATTTAGGGATCGTTTTCATTGACGTAAAACTTGAGAGTGAGGGGCCAGCATTCTCCTCCCACAGAGACTGTGTTGCATGGACGTAACCCCACCTCTGAGTCCCAGGGAGAAAGACCGCCCGCGCCGCTGTGAGAGGGCCCGGGGAGGCACCGCTGCTCCCGTCTGTGAAATCTTTAGAGCCCGGGCCCCGCCGGTCCTCATCCCGGGAGTGGGGAGAAGGAATGAGACACACAGCTGACTCTGCCCCGAGAGCCCTAACCACTCCCACCACAGCCCAGCACGCCGCCTCTCACACTTTAAACTCCTCTTTTCCAATCACCGACCCTCTGACCCCCTTCACGCAGGTTCTGGCTGAAGTATGGGGGGGTTGCTCTAACAGGACATCAAACCGGCCCCCTGTGAAGCCAAGTGCAAGTGCCAGGGGCCTGCGCTAGATGACCGTGCCGGATGCTGTATTGGGGAATGCAGCTGGGTCCTGAGAGGGTCCTGGGTACTTCACACGGAAACCCATCCTGGAAAACTTTCTAAATTGCTCGCTTTCATCGCTGCCGTCGACACAGGGGTTATTTTCTGCTCCGAAAATAATTTCTGGAAAGGGTAGCCCTCCCCTGGCGTTCTGGACAAGTGTCAAGGTCACCTGGCAGTTCTGTGAGCCACTCCCTTGGACTGGGCTCTGGGGCCGGGGGAGGGGGTGGGCACCGACCCACCAGCAAAGTTTTAAACTGTGGGAGGTGGTGGGAGAAGCCAACTTTGCAAAAAAGAAAAAAAAAATGACATTGCAAGATAGTGGAGAACCTCCTTAGAAGCTCTTTTTCCCTTTGGAGCTTGATTTTTCTCCCCCTCCCCTCAAATAACTCTGCAGACTAAAATAAAAAGATTTAAAGGCATATCTCTTTGAAGACATAAAACTACCGATACAATTACAAAGTATAGATGAATATTATTCGATTTGAGAGAGAGGTTTTACCATATCAGAATTATAATCAGACACACTGGGATCCTCTCAGCAGGCTTGCGTGTCGCCCACCCGGCTTCCAAATGATTTCACACGCTCCTCCGTAGATCCCAGATCAGAGATGTTTTGTAACGGTCACATCGTCTTTCATCTACCCGTGTGCGCACTGAAGTAATACTAGGTGATGTGAGAGTAGACTCTGCTTGTGTTGTATTCCCGTAAGGCCTTCCGTCGTGCACGTTTTTTTTCATAGAGATAATCAGGCTGCTGCCCCGTCTCATTGAATTTCTGTTGAGCTACTTCAGTGGTTTCAAAACCTGTGGGTTCTTGGTCTCTCCGCTGTTCACACTAGCGACTTCTTTTGACTTGCTGCCGACCTGGGTTTGGGGGCCGCCCCGTTATTCTGAGACCAGCCTTTTATCACTGGCCTGAGGGTCAGTAGACAGCCCTGCTCAGAACCACTGTCATCATATCCAGGTCCAATGGCCTGGTATTCTGACCCTTCGTTGTCCCATGTCCTGCCTCAGTGGTGACAGTTTGTTGCTCTGAGGCTCCTTAGCTGAGTAACGGTCACCTCCCGTTAAAAGCCACCTATATTCATCATTGCCGGGTTCTGACCTGCGATACCAGCTCTCCCCTCTTCCCTACGTGAACCTGACTTTGCCGGCCTGGACCTCGGCCACAGCCTTGCCCTCTGGACTGTAATCCCTTGATTAATAAATCTGGATAGAGGGTGACGGAGGACAATCTGACTCTGGGCGAGGGGTATGCAACATAATTTAATGACAAGATAACCTAGACATGTTTTCTTTGAATATATGTACCCTGATTTATTAATGTCATCCCATTAACATTAATAAAAATTTATTTTAAAAAATAATAAATCTGGAACAAACAAATAAAAAACAAAACTAATTTGGTCTCTGATCTTGCTTCTCTTAGCTCTGTAATTATATTTGTTTTGTTCAACTGAGCCCCTTACTGTGAGCTGGGAATTGAGTAGATACTATTAGGGGTAAAGAGCCTAGTTTCTGCGTTCTTGTGGCTCTGACCAGTGGGAATAAAAGTCACACCAACAAAGTATCTCTTGACTGTCCAATGAGGGCTCAGTGACTTTTCCTGGGCACATACACTTGAATTGTGTAAATGCAACCTCCCTAAAACCTCCACCTCCATGAAACTTCAATAGCTGACCCCCTCTCTTCTGGGGACCTAGGTAAGTAATCACAGCGGGGATCCTGAGGAGGCCGGGTCCCTGAGCGTGGACCTGTCGGCATGGGAGCACTGCGCCCTGAGTTTCTCCAGTCCTGACTTCCCCACGTCCATGGGGTCCCCGCCTCCGGGGTACTTCCTGTGCAGCAGATGGGCTTGGACGGACGGTGTTCATGTGCAGGGGGTTCACAGGAGCAGAATGTCCTGGCTATTTTCTCTCTGGAACCGGGGCTTACCCCTGGTTTCCTTCTACTTTGTCATGAAACACTTGGAAACGGAGGAGCAAGCAGGGCCGGACACGGAGCGGAGGTTGAGGGAATGGAAACCGAGCTGGAGATCGTATGACTCGGGGGCCGTGGCACTATGAGGCGCTGTCAAGTTTCTTGACGCGTGAGGTATGGATTTTTATAAAATTGTGGAAGGAAACTACTGAGATTTCCATGTAGGGTTTAGAATGCGTCCCTTTATGAGTTGAGGTTGGAGCAACTTGCTACTTAGTTGGCTTCTGTGATCCAAAGAGAGTTTTTTTTTTTTTTTTTTTTAAAGCAGTTATGTGACCATGGCAAAGAGAGTGCAGAATTGCCTCTTATGCACAGCTGAAATCAGCCCTGTGGTCAGCTCTTAGAAATGGCAGTGCTTTGTCATCTCTCCCTAGTTGTTGCAGATAACAAGGTTACTCAAGCAGAGGGCAGCTTGTCACCCAGAAACGGGGCCCTCCAAGGTGGGTTTGCACTGAGCCTCCTTCCCAGGCCACTGCAGGAGTGGACCCTGAGTAGTAACTTGATTGAGTCTAGCTGATATTTCGGATATACGCTGTATCACTTCTCTACCCGACGCAGAGCTGGGCCCCTTGGAGGGAACCCTAATGTCTTCTGGGCACCCTGGGGCTCCCTGCTTCTGTTCCCTCATCCTGTCCAGCTGAAAGCCCATTCTGGAACTGCCTGCTGTGTCCAGATGGCGAAGGTCTCCCCTGTGAGACCCACCTACATTTCTGTTCAGAGCGAGGGACACATGTTACAACTAAGAGAGGGCAAAATTGCTCTTTGGGCTAAATTAACTTCCGCTGCCAGATGCAATGGTATGTGTTTATAGAGCTGCTTCCCTTCCCCTTCATCCTCTTAAGCCCTCCTGCCCTTGCTCTCTCCATCAAATAAAAGTGGTCACATCTGTTTTGTACCTGAGCACTGATACCGGTCGTTTCCCAGACGCTATCTCGTTTAACGCCGACCGCTCCCGACGTGTCCATGAACATGTCAGAACAATTAAAATGTTTCGGGATCAGAGATGGCAAGTGTCTAGTCACCCCGAGTCTCCTGACTAGGGGACAGCCATCTGGCCCGGGACTGAGCCCTGGAGGAGTGACAAGGTAGACAGAGTGTCTTCACACGCTCCCACCTGGCTCAGCATTTCTCTTCCCCACCCAGCAAGTCTCCCTTCTCCGCTGGCAGTGATTGCCTGGGCTCCTTTTTTTTTGGGGGGGGGCTCTCCTGCTGGCTCGCCTCCCAGGGCTTCCTTCTCACCATCCTCAAAACCCATGCACCTGTGTTTTCTCCCCTCCCTCTCATCTGGGTATTTGCATTGTGGATGAGACGATCCAAGAGGTAATGACCTAACCCAAAGAGCTGAGCCCGTCATAGTAGAATTTCCGATACCATGACAGATGCCATGTACAAAGGGAGAGCCCCCCCTCGGCACAAGGCAGGCAGGTGACTGGCAGCACTGCCTAGTAGGAGGCAGGCTCTGTCCGGAAGGCATAAGGTTGATAAACTAGCCGAAGGGGCAACCGAATCTTTATCTTTTCACAAACGACTTCCAATACGATGCAGATTGGGTGACAGACCTGTGATTTATCGTTTCTACCCTTACGAATATGTTCCCCAGGTGCATGCTGAACACCACCTGCCTGCCCACTGCTGGCACACCTGTGTTTCACAGGTGCTTTGGGAAAGGGTAATGCCACGCGTGGAAGGCTAAGTTTCCGCACGCTGCGACGTTAGGTTGCTGACCTTCCTGGTACCAGTGCCTTTCCATCTGTAACCTCTTCTCAGAACAATGCAGGAAGTAAAGCTTCCCATTGTTGAAGGTAATAGAGGGAAAACTACCGAGTCTCCGACCTTCCAGGTGAGGAGATGGAGGCGCAGAGATGCGTGGTCCCCTGCCCATCAGCACGGGCACCAGGCTAGAGCCCAGGCTTTCCTGCTCTGTGTTTATACATTCCCTAAAACATAGTGTTGCCGCCCATCTTCAATCAATCAACTAATCAGCAGCGTGAGACAAAGAAGTATGGTCCCACGGGCCTGCTCACCTGCACCCTGGCTCTGACTGTCTACACCTGCTGTGGACTGCAGTGTACACCACCTGCTCTCTTTCTTGACTCACAAGTCCCTTCCTTCTGTCCGTAGGAGTGATGGTGTCAGGTGGGCATGCTGTGTACTTCCCTTAGCATTCTGAGGATAAAACAGAGCTCTCTTGCACATAACAGGAACTTAATGCCCACATTTCATGTACATGTACAAATAATGAAATTTAGGCCTGGCCGGTTGACTCAGTGGTAGAACGTCAATGTGGTGTGTGGATGTCCCGGGTTCAATCCCCAGTTAGGGCACACAGGAGAAGAACCCATCTGCTTCTTCACCTCACCCCCTTTCACTTCTTTTTCTCTCTCATTTTCTCTCTCTCTTCCCCTCCTAGAACTGTGGCTCGATTGGAGCGAGTTGGCCCTGGATGCTGAGGGGGCTCCATGGCCTTTGCCTTAGGCCCTAAAATAGTTCGGTTGCTGAGCAATGGAGCAGCAGCCCTAGATGGGCAGAGCCTCACCCCCTGGTGGGTTAGCCAGGTGGATCTTAGTTGGGGCACATGCAGGAGTCTGTCTCTGATTCCTCTCCTCTCATGAAACTAAAAAAAAAGAAACTTAGATATCTCTAGATTATTTAGCTCCAAAATGGTAGGAGACCATATTTTATGCTCAGGTGCCCATGACTGTATCCTTAGGTGCCCATGTTCCGCAACCACTTGTGAGATGAAGGAATAATGAAACAGACAAGTAAAGCATGGTATTGGAAGTACCACGCTCTCCTGATAACTTGGAGCCCTGTCCAAAGAGGCATTTAAAAATCTTGTTCCTCATTCACCTTGTGGCGTTTGGTAGAAACCAATTTTGGACTGATGAGAATTACATAATTTCCTATTGAAAACAAGGATTTTATTATACGCCCTGAAGGTCACGTCACAGTTTATTTCAAATTGGCATTTCTTTTTCTTTCTCTTTCTCTCTCTCTTTCTTTTTTCTTTTTCTGCTCTTATAATTGGACAGCAAAAGTAAGTCACAGTCACCAAAGAGAGAGGTGATTTACTTGCATAAGCAGAACTGAATGTTATTTCTCATCATAGATGTAAGTGCCCTTCTTTCTGGTTTGCACGCGGCGTCTCACACTTTCCCTGGTTGTTATCCTATTCCCTGGATCCCAGACCCGGGCAACATCTCGGAGACCATGTCCCCAGGTGTCAAAGACAGATGACAATATAAATCACTCAGTCTCCTGGGGAAGTTCTATTCTCTCACGGTTTATTGTGTTGGGGATGCGGCTGACCGTGGCCACTGACTTGAGGAGGCTGTCAGCCGGCTGATTGCTGGATAAGTTAGAATTGAGCTGTTTCTGTTCGGCGTCAGCTTGGAGTGATGCCTCGCTCTGGGGCAGGCATCCTCACCTCTGTCGGCCTTTGTTTATTTTACCTGCAAAGTAGGGAGAATAACACCAGGCTTGGAGTGTCATTCCAAAAAAGGGGGTAAATGCATCCAATGCCCACAACATAGGGCGTTCACCCATAGGGGCTTGCCGGATGCCCAGAACCTGGCCATCGCCCCCATCACCACAACAACCACAGGGAAGGAGATTCACGACTCATTCAGAACTAATTTCTTGAACCTGCCCAAGTAGTTTGTTCTCCTGTCTCAGAGTGCCACGGGGGCATGTGCTCGCGGCGTGGCCAGCCTCGCAGACAATTCCTTGTGGCAGCATTTAATTTTTACGGCGTTTATGGGAGGGCAGCCGGCCAGGAAGCCAGCTCGGAGCAGATTCCAGGCACCGACGATATAGGAAACGTGCATCAAGTTATGACCGCAGACTGCCTTCAAAGGGTTTGTCCTGATTGTCTGAAAATATACAAATAGAACTTACTCTAATGATTTCATTCTTTGGAGGATTTCCTCTCCATTTCTGTCAGCATTTTTTTTCTTTTTTTAGAAAAACAAACCCACCGACAATGAAGTGAAAACTGTTGCCAAAACACTTTATAAGATGTGTATTTAGCTGGTCCAACGTGGTGGAAAATTACACCTAGGATTTTGGGAATCGCCTCATTCATCTCGTGGGCAGTGTTAGCGTGGTCCTGGTTTGCATGTAATAAAATCCATGGCTTTTCCTATCTTTGATCCACACGCACAGATTTTAAAATTACAGCAGGTTATATAGACACTCTGGAAAAGAAGAATGCATCTTTTTTTGTTTTTTTAGGTTCAGGCTCAGGCTCACACAAAAGCTCATCTTCTATCCCCAGTGCTAGGAGCGGGCGCCCAAGTGATTTCTGCCCTGCGCCCCCAGGATGCTATTACTCTCGAGTTATCTATTACCTGCAAGATCGATCGTCTCTCTCGTGCTATTGGAATAGATCATCCCGTACGGAGGCAGAGCCGACACCACGTTACGCCAGAGGCATCTGGTCGGGGGGCACGCCGTGTCCTGCAGCTTGTCCTCTCAAACTACCGACTTAATTAAATACCATCGGGGTGGGTCATGCCATGGCAACGGCAGGATGTTCGGCTGGACCGGAGCTCAGGGTCCCTGGAAACGAGAGGAAGATCCCAGCCCGTGAGAACAAGGTGGGCCAGCATCTGTCTCACCCCCGTGCGGCAGTGCCCGCAGGCAGACCCCTACCCTGAGGTGACGTTGTCCCCGGCTTGTCCAGCATAATCACAGGTGGCACTGTCTTCATCTCTTATCGTAGTCTGCTGGGTTTTATCCTCTAACCAGATGACACAAGTTCTGGACGAGAAGTCTCTTTTCATTTTTTTCTCAGAAGAGCAAAAGGTCGGTCAGGTGGAGAAAAGTGAATATTGGGACCGAAAGGAATCATTAAAATTTCCTTTTTAACAGTGGTGATTGTTGGAGGATTCTTATGTCTCGTTTTCTCTGTGTTCAGAAGGATAGGATGAAAATGGACTTTTGCAAATAATAGGAATGCAGTTTGACTGCCAGGCCGTAGGGGAGTCTGGTTCTGCCCGTGGCGTCTTAAGTTCGCAGTGGGGTTCTTTTAATTCAAAATGATTTTTTCTCCAGCAGTTTTATGCATCGGTTTGTGACCAGAGAGGCCAAGGACAAATACGACACCGTGGCAGTTGGCATGCTAATATTCAAACAAATTGTTTTCTAAGTAGAAGTGAAATACGATGGAAAAAAAAAATCATGCATTTGGTGGTGTCGATGAGGCGTGTGCATCGACTTTTCTTTTTCACCATGAGATGTTTGGGGGACTGAAATGGGTTGGAGAGCAGAAAGAACACCCTCTGTTGACTTGCTCCTCTTTAGAAGGTGTGTGTAGCTTCTCTTCTCGGCAGGAACACGGTGCGATGAGCGACCCCCCACCCCGCTCCCGGCTGCCTGTCCACGGGCCAGCGCCGCCGGAGGACGTCCAGGAGCAGCACGTTCGTTTACCAGAGGGGAGGAACGCTGTTCAAAACCTATGAGGTGCCGCGAGCAGCTCACCTGCCTACTTTGCTGAAATGCTAGTCTAGAATTAGCTCTTGCCAAGAGAGATGCTCGTTTTGCAATTAGCAATGCTGTGGGATTTTTTTCCTCTCTGGTCATTTTGCTGACACACTCATAAACGAACTCAGTGCCAGTCATCCACTTAAACATGGTGCCATGCTCGGTACCCGCATGGACCATCTGGTTTTTCACGTGGCGTGATTGAGAAGGCATTAAAGACATGGGTGGGGCACTGGTATGTACCCTCGAATTGCCCTTCAGTACAGACATGATCCCATAATAATTAGGTCCAACTGACCACTCCTAGGGGATGAGGCTTAGCAGGTAAGAACAGCCCTGGTTATTGAGGGACTGCTGTGGTTGGCATCAGGTGTGTGCCTTACCCATGCTAACAACAGAGCATTGATTCTCTCCGTAACTCTGCACGTTAGGCATTAGGCTTGACTGTGACTATTTTTAACATCTAATTGCGGGACTCAGATGGGTTGGGTGTATGATGGATCTCAGGTTCACACCTTGATTCTAGAAGATAAGCTATCTTTTCAAGGGAAAAAATAAAAGTTGGGTATACAAGTGACAAAACTACTATAATAAATACTTACTGTCTCACAAAGTAGCGTGAGAGGTAAAAACAAGTAGAAGAGAAGCCCTCTGGTTTTCACCCCATTCCCAAACCCATCGCTCTCTCTCCCCACCAAAAGACGCCACCACTGGCGTGTTGTGTGATGATCTTTCCCATAGATTTATTCATTCCAACGCATGCCAATCCATCCCTAAACAATATATCCCATTGTGTTAAATTAAAGATTCTAATGCGTTTATATGAATGAGAAATTTGTAAGGTCTTTCCGTGTTCTTCTGGAATTGGTGCCATTATTTTTGGGTGAGATCTGTCCATGTGGATACGAGAGTTCATTCCCTCTTTTATTTCTCTGTAAATGACTGTCTATCCTCCAGGTGGAAGGTGTTCTTGTTGATTCCATGAATTGGACATTTAGGCAATCCTTTTCCTTGTATGCATCTCAGAGTCATCTAGCAGTGGAAGGACCAGCACCGAGGGGTGTGCCTTTCTACATTTAGGAGATAGTTCCACATAAATTTCATAAGCATTTGACTCTTTTGCCATTTGGCAGCAAGAATATTGAAAAGTGGAGAGCCCTCCGGGCCAGAAGTCATATAGTTGGAGAGATTTGTCTGGTACAGGTAGGATTCAAAGTGCATCCAGGCCAGGGTGTAGATACCACTGGGCATTACTGATTGTATTTTGAATTTTAAGCACCAAGGGCAGGAAAACAGCACCAAAGCACCAAGCTAATGAACTGTAATTCAAGTGTGTCTGTATGTGGAGCACAGGCATGTGAACAAAGATAAAAGAAACCATTTCTAATTGGATGTGTACACAACACACATGCAGGAGTATACCCAACCACATGTATAGTTTATTTTAATTTTTCTTTAGTAAAAAAATGTTCAACGTATGGGCTAAAATTCTAGAAAAGTGGCCCTGGCCGGTTGGCTCAGTGGTAGAGCATCGGCCTGGTGTGCAGGAGTCCCGGGTTCGATTCCTGGCCAGGGCACACAAGAGAAGCTCCCATCTGCTTCTCCACCCCTCCCTCTCTCCTTCCTCTCTGTCTCTCTCTTCCCCTCCCGCAGCCAAGGCTCCATTGGAGCAGGGTTGGCCCGGGTGCTGAGGATGGCTCTGTGGCCTCTGCCTCAGGTGCTAGAATGGCTCTGGTTGCAGCAGTGATGCCCCGGATGAGCAGAGCATTGCCCCCTGGTGGACATGCCGGGTGGATCCCGGTCGGGTGCATGTGGGAGTCTGTCTGACTGCCTCCCTGTTTCCAGCTTCAGAAAAATACAAAGAAATTCCAGAAAAGTAATTATATCTCTCACTGTGCACCCCAAACCTACTTCTTCCCCTCAAAACAAAATAGCTTACCTGTCAGCTTTGTATGCAGGTGGAGTGGCTACTTAGTATTTGAGATTTCATAGTACTTTGTGAAATAATGAGCTCTCTGAACGTGGAGCATCTCAGGCACCAAATTAAGGAATAAACTCGGCTGAATGGTTTCAACCAAGGAAAACATCATGGATTCAATTTCAAGGCAACTGGAATTGAAGAATGAGACATCTTAAAAAGAAAAACTTTCATGCAGAGAAAATGAGAGCTGGGCAAAGGAGAGAGGAATAGAGCACATCGTGTGCTGTCCATGAGGATGATATTTCCGGCACGTGATCAACATCGCGTGTACAGTCTTTCTTGGGCTAGTGCTCAGGCTGTGTTCTAGTTAAGATCATTTGTCTAGAGGAAGTTTTTCAGGAAAATTGATGTTGATTACTGGTTGTCTTTTCCTTTGCTACACAAACAATAATGCATCAGGCATAATGGAAATCTAAAAATAAAGAAAAACTAAACACAATTTTCTCCTTGTTCATTTGCATGTCCAATTTTGCATAATTATAATTACGGGGCTTTCTGGTTTTCCTCTCCGCATTTCTGTGTCTCTGTATCTCCCTTCCTGTTCATCGTTGTCCTCATTCTTAGTGGCTTCATTCCTATGTCACTTTTGTGACATGGGATCCTTTGCGTAACTGTCTCTGTTAGCGATGGGCAGGTATGGTGTTAACAGGGCTTCAGTTTTGTAAGAAATACTATTGTTTGTCCTCTTAGAATCCATTTCCCACTTTTTCCTTCCTAATAGGACCCCAGTTTTGTGCAGATATGCACCCATCTCTGGGGAGGTGGAGACTGCTGAGACAAAGCCAGCCAGCCCCTGGCGTTCCTTAGGTGACTGTCCCTGGTCCGGGGTGGCTTGTGGGTGATGCGATCAGGCAGAAGGAACCAGCCGTTCTGATGTGTCCCTTTAGTAAATTTACGTGACTTCAGGATGACATTCAATCGCTCTGTGTCCGCTTCCTTCCTGTGCAAATGAAGAGTTATTAGAGCACCCCATCAAAGATTATTTGAAGTGTAAATAAGTGAGTGCCCCTTCAGTTGTAAATCACGTTATAAGTGCCTAGCATCATACTGCCACAGAGCAAATGCTCAATGTCACCTCCGTTCCTCAGAGATCTATCACCTGGGTCGTGCACTGTCATCAGAAAACAGCTCGAGATGGGATGCCTCTTCTATAAGCACACGCCTGCTGTGTGTGTGTGTGTGTGTGTGAGTGAGAGAGAGAGAGAGAGAGAGAGAGAGCAAGAACTGGTGACCTTGAGCCATTAAAACTTCAGACCTAAGACCACTATTTAGTTCATACGACAAGTGACAAACAAAGAGGTGAATCGATAGTTGCTTTTTTTAATTTTTAAATACCCCATAGTGAAAACCTCAGCATGTTCTTGTTTGTCAATTAGTCATTAAACATTAATTTTGAAGCACCTACTATGTGCCAGGTATTATTCTCACTTCTGGAGAATCTGGGAAACAAAACAGGTGCGACAGAAAGCCTGTGGCTGGCTTTGTCCCAGGGTGGGGTTGGGGACATGATCTGAGCCATGGCACAGAGGAGCCACTGTGACCGCTCTGTGAGACGAGACTGCAGGAAGGGCAGGAGGGATGCAGAAAGATCAGATGTCCTGGATGAGAAGTGACTGTAGCCTGGAGGAGAATGGGAGTTAGAGAAGTGAGAGGTACCGGGAATCGGGATACGATCTCTCTGTTGAGATTCTAAAAACACACACGTCCGTGAGGAGTGAAAACACCCCCTTCCATGTCTCCAACACCCACTTTCTTTTCAGAACTGACCACAGTGCATGGTTCCATATGCACAAGCCACCAAACCTTTCTCCTTGTCGCTTACACACGCTCTGCGCAGGTAGTAAATAAATAGCTGTATTTTTTTGCGCTTAATTCACAGCTCCACCCCCCCCCCCCCACATTCTATGTTGTTTCTGGAGCTGAGTTAGGACTTCATCATTATTTGTAACGCCCCAGAAACCCGCCACCTCACCACTGATCTTTGGGGTGAATAGTTGTTTTTTTTTTTTTTTTTTAAAGACAACAATAAGCCAGGAAACAAATGAACATAAGCTTGGGGTATTTTTTTTTTAAGTTTTTTATTTTTCCATTTATTCAGGGAAGTGCAGTTTCCCAGGGTGCGAAGGACCACTTCTTCCTCTTTCCTCCTGTTTAAACTTCACCCTGAAAACCAGTAGAGGGCGCTGATGGTCCTGCACATGCAAGAGGTCCAGGCGGAAAGACAGATGTGGAATGGGATTTTGAGACAGTGCGGCTACAGAAATGTCGTTTCGGGTGTTTTTTATTTTTTAGAAGTTAAAGCTGTTTACTGTACCCATGCGTGGAGCCTTCCCTATCCCCCGCCCCTCCGTTGAATGTGGGCTTCTAAAAATTATTCTAGCACACATAGTGGATGATTTTAGCAGCATGATAAAAACGTTATTCAATAATAATTTTCTATCTAATTATAAATGATTTCATTTGATTCAAAACGTCCCCTACACTGAAACCCTGTGAATTGAGGTGAGCTGGTTGGAAAATTGAAGTAGGCTTGGTTCATGGAGGGCTAGTAATGTTGCTCGATGTATTGTTCTGATTGTGTGTGTGTGTGTGTGTGTTTGTAAGTCTTCAAAGTTTCATACAAAAAAATACTCAAGAAGGAGACCTCAATACCTGTCGCAGGTGTGTAATGTGTGTACGAACAGCAAATACAGTTTGGCGTCGTTATCTATTCCTGTTGTTAAAAACACAAGGTGATAGGGGCTTTGGATTTGGTTTTCCAACAAAATGAAAATGAGCAGAAACACTCTGGAGTTAATGTATTTATTTATCCATTTATTAACGGGGGGTGGGGGTAGGGATTTGGCCTGTGGAATAGCTGTGGAGACTGACCTGCTCGTAGTCAAATAGGACATTAGGTGATTCTGATATGCTAGGGGCTAGAGGAATACGTATCATTTTCTCTAATTCAGAGCCTTCTTACAGAACTTCTTAGCCATGCAAAGTGTTTCAAGACTTCATTTAATTTTGTTATTTTTTAATATTTTTAAGACTTTATTTATTCATTTTAAAGATAGAGATAGATAGAGGAGCGAGAGAGAAGGGAGAGGGAAGAGCAGGAAGCATCAACTCTCATATGTTCCTTGACAAGGCAAGCCCAGGGTTATGAACTGGCAACCTTAGCGTTTCAGGTTAACACTTTATCCACTGCGCCACCACAGGTCAGGCAGGACTTTACTTACTAATTCCACTGAAATCATGCACTGTATTCATTCCACATACATGTAGAGATGCATTTTATATGATGGAGAACTAGTGTCTTAATAGATTTTTTCATTGCTAGGAAGTTCTATATATATTTTTGCTTATGCTGAGGTATAACGGACTGTCTTCATCAGCCACCAGAAACATTAATTTCATCGTCTCGACAGAAGGATCCCATGGCCTCAGCACCAGGGGGCTACTATAAAAAAGCATTTTCAAAGACCCGTTGAAGGGCGTGTTTCCAAGCTGTTTGAGCCTCCTGCCCTATGAGCGTCTGTGGAAGTAGTTTGCCTTCTCTCACTACAGAGCGCTGCTTTCTCCTTCAACGGTGATGAGCTTCGAGGAATGCTAAACGACGTCTCTTCATTCACAACGGCGGGGGCAGTGGGACCACAGACCCAGCCGGGCATTCGCTTCCTGTTCTTGAATGGTTTAATGAGCAAAACGGCAGCGACATCCACATTTTTCTTGGCTTACTTTCTTTCCAGGGAAAAGGAAATCGGAGAAGGCAGTTCATGGCTTCCCGCCTCTGGATGGCAGTAACTTCTGCACAAATGCTCACTACCCTTGACTGAATGATCCCAGAGTCAGGGTTTCCCATCCTTTGTCCGTTTTCCAGCCAGAGAAAACAATAACTGTACTCAGTCTGCATCTCTACATGTCTGTATAGCTACACCCATGAATGCATATGACATATATCTTTTAAATGTATAGACATTCCCATCTGAAAACCAATTAGAAGCAAGGAACTGGTTTTATGGTAAAAATCAATAGCGTAGGTCCCAGGTTGAAAGGAAAATGAGGATGCAGAGAGCTCACCTGAGAAAAAACAGCATTTGGATATTCCCATATGTTTATGTGTGATTCATTTTCCCTCTTACATAAATTAACAAGCACTGCCAATTCCACCATATTTCTCCCCTCGAGGCAAGGAGGGCTTGCAGAGGCCCCAGGGATACGTCCAGGCTTTGGGGATGTGCACATCAACAAAGAAAATAATGCACTCTGATGACGGTGGTCCATCTGGATTTTCCGACGGCGACTTCTCAGAGACACAGGCAATTGAGCTGAGACACGAAACGACAAAATACGCACATGCTAAGCGTAGTCAGTCAAAGCACACCTCGCAGGGACCACTGCGAAGCCATAGCTAACTCCTGGACTGGGTTGTGGGCTGGGATTTCCTGTCTGTGCTGTTTTCTGGGTCCTCCTTATCCTTGTCCTTTGAAAATTCCTAGTGTTTTTCTTTGGAGTCCCTGGTTCTCCACCCCATCAGTCCAGACACTTTTTTTACTACCTGCCTCCCTGTGGTCACCTGGGTCCCCCGATGGCTGACTTTGACTCAGGTCCAGGTCTCGCCGGCTGCCGGCAGGTGCACAGCTGAGCGTTAGGAGTGCTTCTGTGTCCGGCTCAGCTCCATAGGTTGTGCAGCCTCCTGGCAAAGCCACACACACAGCTTCCGTGTCAGAGGAGGAAGATGGGTTGGAAGTCAGAAAGAACACTCTTAGAACGTACTCTGCCTTTCTGGTGTACGCTCTCTTTTTAACAAATGTCCCTCTGAGAAATTATGGGGTAACTTTTTTTTGAAAGTGATACATTAAGACCAAAATTTACTGCCTAAGTTACGTTCTGGGGCATGTCAACTTTTAATGTCTAATTGAAGTGACATCAGTTTCTGATGACTTCATCATAACTCCCTTCAAACCATTGCTGATTTAGGAGATCTGACCATGTACTCATACATGTCCTTCTTTTTTAACTCGGGGGTGGGGGAGGTTGAGGAGGATGTGACTTTTATGTCTCTTTGATGGTAGAACTTTTAAATAAATATTACAAGGATGATCCCCCTCCCCCACAGATTAGTCTATGAAGATGAGGGTTGGGTTTC
Organism: Saccopteryx bilineata; assembly: GCF_036850765.1. Lineage (NCBI taxonomy): Eukaryota > Metazoa > Chordata > Mammalia > Chiroptera > Emballonuridae > Saccopteryx > Saccopteryx bilineata. Next base: position 239,604,708 of record NC_089490.1, on the reverse strand, counting down.
CTTTGGGAAAAAAAGTAAAGAGTTTTCCCTCAAAGTAAAGATAGACACAGAAATAGGCCCAAACTGTAGGGGAATTATGTAAGCATGGCAGAAAAGTCAAGGGTAAGAACTCTGAGCCACTAAACCCAACTGTGTTAGGAGCTGGTGCAGAACCCAAGATAGCACACTCAGAACCTGGGTCCAGTGGGCAGGAACAAGGGTAAGAGGCCAGCAAACTGGAGGGAGAAATGGGAAGAAGGCCCCAGGAGACACTTTCTAGAGCATCTTCCTTCTCCCTTTCCTCAGGTTGCAGGTGCATGCCTGTCCATTCATGTTAGTGTCACAAATCACTACCCAAATATAGCTGGGACTCCAGGGCTAGCACTTTGGACACTGGTAGCCCTTCCCCCATTCATTGGGACCTGGTCACATTGCAATGGAAGCAACGCGTTTGTCAGAATCTGATGTTCTGGCCCTGGCCAGTTGGGTCAATGGTACAGCATCAGCCCAGTGTGTGATTGTCCCGGGTTTGATTCCTGGCCAGGGCACACAGGAGAAGTGTCCATCTGCTTCTCCACCCCTCCCCCTCTCCCTTTTCTCTCTCTTTCTTTCTTTTTTCTTCCTGTAGCCATGACTCAATTGGAGATAGTTGCCCCAGGTGCTGAGGGTGGCTCCATGGCTTCTCCTCAGGTGCTCAAATAGCTTGGTTGCCAAGCAACAGAGCAGCAGCCCCAGAGGGGCAGAACATTGGCCCCACATGGGTGGATCCTGGTCGGGGCACATGTGGGAGGCTGTCTCTCTACCTCCCTGCCTCTCATTTGATTAAAAAAAAGAGAAAGAATCCAATGTACTGATGGTTGGATCTGAGTTGGGTCAGGACCCTTCATGGTTTTTACTCTGCTTCCTTTAAACCACAAGGTACCTTTTAGAAATGTCTGAGGAGTGTTTTCTAGGATCTGTCTCTGCCCTTCCTCCTTGGGGCCTCCCTTGACTGGTTTCCACGGTTTCCCCTCTCTTGCTCTGTGTCTACCTAGTCATTCAACACATGTTTAGTGAGTCCCTAAGTGATGCCAAGGCATCATGTCATCCTGTGACAGGTGAACCATGGTGCAGAAATAGACGTGGACCCTCCCATCGGGGCATCTATAGCTCGAGGGGGGAGGCAACCAAACAAGTAAAAATGTAAAGCAATTATAGATTGGGGTGATGAGCACCAGCTTAGGCATGTCCATGCTGCTATGTAATCTAGGGGACCAACCATCAGAGATTTGGGTGGGTGGTGGGGGAGAAGTCAGGGAGGATTTGCTGGAGGTAGTGACAGGTCCATCCGACTTAGGGACACAATGGCTGGGCTTTTATACCCCCACCATGCATAGGTGCCAGATGCAGGTTTTTCCAGGACAGGTGTGACCTTAGGTGAGGTGGTGCTCTGCTGACTGCTTCCCAGAGAAGAAAGGACATTGCAAGCTGAGCTACGGGAACAGGAGAAGCCATGCTGGCATGGGAAAGCACAGGCTGTCCAGGTGACTGCAAATATCCGTCTGCTGTTAGGAGATGAAGCAGCAGGCAGGCAGATGCTGGAGATCAGACCACAGAGGGAGGTCAAGGCCATGCCACGGAGCGCCTGAGCACGCAAATTCAATGAGCTTAAGATAACAATTATGACTTGTGTTTTTGTTGCGCGATGATGACACCCCTCATGCTTTAAATCTGTAGTGTTCTCGTTTATCCCTGAGGTTACCAAGATATTACTATGGACTATTTGCCGAACAGGAGCAAAGAGCGTGTGTTGTAACTAAGGTCACACATTCAAGGCATGGAAGGGCCAGCCTGAGCTGTTTTTCTATTGTTCAATCCCATTATGTGTCACAAAGATACCCAGTCACCGCCGGGAGCACGACAAGCACGCACTCGGACCTTCTGTTCAGACAGGCGTTTCTACGGGACAGAATAGGGGAACAGGTTGTAGGTGAGAGACGGGCGGTGGGGCAGGAAGCCGTGAGCTGTGTCTAGGAAAGAGAGGACAAGGACCTGGCCGAGGGCAGAAAGAGTCAGGTGGGCAGGAGAGGCTGGAGCTGAAAGACTTACCGGAGGTAAAATTGTGGGAATGACTTGTTGAGTATGACTGACAGCAGAGGTCTCAGAGAGGGAAGGGTCAAGAAGGACTCCAGGTCTCTGCTGTGGGAACATAGTGAAGGGCAGTTCTGTCCACAGAAACGACACTTTGACATCTAAGTGTCTCCTCCATGAGAATGTGGCCGAAAACAATTGCTTCTGTGTTCCCACACTTAGCATAGTACCTGACTCAATGCATGTGTGTAAGAGTGAATCCTCCCGAGTATTTGATCACCGCCATCGTGGTATGACACTACTAATTGAGCCTAATGAGCTGATGGAGTAATATTAAACATTGTATAATAAGTCTTTACCATCATTTTTATTTTGCAGAAATGTGATTTCTTTTATTGGGAGGATTCCTACTATTTATCTTTTTATTCCCCCTCCTTGACATATCCCTCTTTTGAAAATTATTTTAGAAGAAAAATTTGCTTTTAGAAAACAATTGTTTGCAAAGTCAGAAGACATGGCTTGCTGTTGATCAATGGGCGTTTCGGTTGAGAACTCCACCGGGCAGTGGGGAAAGTTAATGTAGGAGCCAGACCATGACACTCTATTAAACCAGAGTCTCGATATACCTGGTCTTTCTCCATCAACTGACAGTAAAGCCAGTTTTAACTGGGTTCTTATAAAATTTTGGCCACCCTACTTTTCAGCTCCACCTGTCAGATAATCAAATCCTCTCTTCAGAGAGATATTAGTATGATTTTATTAGTCTAGCGGTAGCTTCACATAGTGACTTAACTGGTACGTATGCCAGGTGGCTGGTATGGTCACAGGAGAATTAATGAGTGACCAGTAAACACGATCCACCCATTTCATCCAAACAGCCCTGTGGGAATAGGTTAAGCTGTAGAGTCAGAGCTCTTTGACTCTAACCCTGGCTATTTGCTATTCAGGTAGCACAACATCAATCCCATCCAGTCCTCATTTGTAAAATGAGATCCTCATGCCTTGCCGGACCATTTCTAGGATGACAGACAACGAGGTGACCGCTCCTGGCGTGTCACAGGTGCTCCGTAATGGGAACGGCTAATTGTTGTTGGTATGAATTACCATGGGCAGTCCAAGTGCAGGTCACGAGCTCTGTGACCTGTGACAGGAGCCCGCGCCCATTCAGGTGTGTGAATCACATTTTTTGTTCCAGAAGTAAGTATGATTGCATGGGAAGTCTAGCGGGTCATAGACACGTCCGTGCTACGTTCAGATACCCTGAAAGCCAACCCCTGATGCCCTCGGGAGTTTTGCTCAAGCGCTGGGAGGAAAGCTGGGGGAAGAGTCACGTCTTCACTTGCTGGGCGTCTAATGGCACGTTTGCTGTCTGGGCATCGCCTGCCCCTGCGCTCCCTTCCATTAGCAAGGAGAGGTGAAAGTTACTGTAATTAGCTGCATTTAGCGGCTGATCTTTGTGGACAACCAGAAAATCTGGTTTTTCCTCAGAACCTTCCGAGTGCACAGACTTGAAGCAGATGGTAGTGGATCCTTCCAAAGTGGCACGTTCACCCGGTTGTTGGTCCTGGATCTATTTTCTGATGTTTAGGAAGATGCGTCATTGTCTAGTCGGGGGGGGGGGGGCATGAAGAAAAGAAAGAACAAACGAGAAGGAATTTCCCAGATAGACGTGGAGGCTGTTTGTAGAAACGCTGCAGCTAGTGGAATCAGATGGGCTGGGAGCCCTTGGAAGGCACAGAGTGACAAGGGTCGCTCGGCAGCAGGCGCGCGATTGTGCCCGTCCCCTGATTAATTTGGTCAATGAGAGGCAAATAAGAGTGTCACAAGGGGAGAGGGTAACGAGAGTCGTTAGAAATGTGAAAGAAAAATGGAGGGGACCTTCGCTGGACAGCCTGGGAGCGGACAGGATTGAGAGCTCATTCTGGATTCTGTCTTCCCTCCCTTCCCTAGAGGCGGGATCCTCATTCGGCCGAAGGACATCAGAACGGACTCACACAGCCAGTGCCATCTAATAATGCACAGAGATACTGTGGGGTTTTTTTCGAGTGGCATTTAGAATATTCATCTGTGATTTGAATCTTTTCCTTAGATGCCCTCAGGTCAGCACGGGCAGTTGTCGTGTGGAGCAGTTGGACAGATGTACGTGGGGACAGTGCGCGTGCTGAGCACCACCGTGACTCCTTAGTGCGGAGTGCTAACTCACGCCTTCCCACAGCCCGCTGTCTTAATTTTCTATGGCTACTGTTAAAAAAAAATTACTGCAAAGAGGGTGGCTGCAAATGACAGAACCTGGTGATGGGTTTTGGAGGCCGCAAGTCCGGAATCCAGGTGTTGGCAGGGTTGGTTCCTTCCAGAGGCTCGAAAGAAAGGTCTCCGAATCAGCTTCTCTTCAGAAGTGATATTGACTCTTTCACCATCAGACCCATCCAGAAAACCCATCTGTTTGAGCATAAATTCCCTCTAAAAAGTGCTCTGTGATAGGGACAGCGTCGGCTGGGCCCTATCGTGTTTGCTGGGGTGACTTGTCAACGTGACACCTTGTGTTCATTGCATCTGTGTGGCAGTCATCAACCTCTGATTTGTCTGTCCTGTCCCCATGCACGGCCCGGGGGGGGGGGGGAGGCACCACCGCCTGGAAGTATATATTGAGGTACAGATAAAAGCGAGGGCATTAAAGACACCTGCCCTGGGCTGACACAGAATTCTCAAGCTGGAGTTTCATTGTCATCCAATCAGAGGGGGCGAGGAGGGGATTAGGTAATCTGTAGCTCAGATGGAGGATTGGGCTTTCACATGTCTGGCTGCATCCGGTGCAACCAGCCTTTGGGTGTCCGTCCCTCACGGTGACACCCCAGCTTGGTGAACAAACACGCTGCCAGCACAAGTGAGCACACAGTTTCTCTCCCATCAGTGGGGTTGAAACTTGTCCCTTTTTATGGTTTCACACTTTATTAAGTGTGTCTCTGCTGATGTTCATTTGTGAAGCATATTATCATATTTCCTCATGTATAAGACGCACTTCTTTTTGAAAAATTTGGGGTCTAAAAACTGGGTGTGTCTTATACAGTACTTGTAGATTTTTTTACTTGCATTTCCTGCTCTTTCACGCTTGTTTTTGCACTCATTGAAGACAGTGATTTGTCCTCAGACACAGATGAAGACAAGCTAGTGGATGGGAGTTTGAACAGTGATGAGAAGTTGTATGAATTTTATGATAAAATTTGAGTTCAATAACTTTATGTAATACATTTCTTTTCAAATTTCGGGCCCCCAAATTAAAGTGTGTCTTATACATGGGAGCATCTTATACACGGAGAAATACAGTGACTGGTGTGAATAAGAAAGGAACAGGTATTGCCTGGGAATTACAACCTGAGAATGATGAGACACATGCCCCTAGTTGCCCCGTCAAGATGGCTAACGGGGGTTTAACACATGGCCTGGCTTGTGCGCCCTTCTCAGAGTCCCTCAGCTGCATACCTGGACCTATTTGGTATCTGAAGTATGGTATGGACTCAGGGAGGTCAATGGGAATTACAGGTTGTTTTTTTTAACATTTACTTTAATAACAGGAAAATATTTTTTTGTGTTAAGAGATAGTCAATAAAGGTCAAGACAATTCACATGAAGTGGAATCAGACCTGGCAGGTACTTTATACACTAGATTTATGATGTTGGGCACATTGCTTCACCACTTTCTGCCTTGGTTTCCTCATCTGTATAATGACAGGGTCAGAGTCAATCATGATAGCACAGCCTTATAGAATTTATCCCTTTTCCTGACATTGCTTATTATATGGTTCGTTGACTACTTGCAGCAGTTTGATGCAGTAGGACCTACGATCAATCAGTTCGCTCTCATAGGTGAAGAAAGAGAGGCAGGGAGGAGAGAAGTCCCTTGGCCACAGCCCCATGGTCATGACTGGCAGAGCTGAAATAAACAAGGAGGTATTCCGGCCTTGGAGAATCTAAAGGCTACAGGTTCCTCGATCCGCACCTTATACTCTTAAGTAACTACTAGACCTTTAGTGACTTATATTTCCACTCTTGTGTGGGAAGGGTAAGCGTGATCTAGACACTAGTACCTAATTTTATACAAAATTTGTTTTCGTGCCCAGAATTCGTGGGAGGGACGCGTTCACACACCAAGCTGGTATAGATCTATTTTTCAGTCTTCCGTGAAACCCTGTTTGTTCTTGAAACGCTGCTGAATTCTTGTGGCAGAGAGAAGAAAAGCAGGACCATGTGGAGGACTACCCCGTCTCTGGTTAGCCTTCATGTTTCTGCTTCTTAATGGTTTTGGACTGGTTCAGCCACAGTCAGTGAAATATTTACTAGGGTTGCTGATCATGAAGACTGGGTGGGAAGCATTGAGCAACCATCTGTCCCTCCTGTATAGACACCGTGGAGGGGCAGGTATTCACGTGGCCACGTGGCCAGGGACAGGATTCAGTCTCCCACAGAGAGAATTCTAGGGTTATCTCCTTGTGAGGATGCTAAATGGGTGCTGGATCAGAATGGAGCCATGGTCAAAAGTGTAGTGATTTAAAAAAACAATGTCACATGCTAGTAAAAATTTTATAAGTGTCTTTATAGGAAGAAGTTTGCAATGCACAGACTTAGAAAGCCAGAACTTGAATTCAAGACTCACCATCTAATTGCCTCATGACCCTGGGAAGTTAGCATGTTATCCCTCTGATTGGTCCTCTCCGAAGTGACTATGAATGTCTGTAGGGCAGTGGGAACGTGCACACATTTGTGCATTGTAAGTGTCACACGCAGGTGAGTGATTCTTGTGACTGTCACGGAGTATTTATTGGGCACGAACAGCAAACAAGTTAATATTCCCCCAGTTGTCAACTTCACACTGTGGTTTTGTTTTTTTTTTTGCACCTGCAGATTCAAGGTGATATTTTCCAGGTTTTAAATGTTCCGATTAGAGATGTGTTTTTAGCAAACAACCCGTGCCTGATAGAAGAGGGAACAAAGTGAAATTAGGGCAAGGATAATAGGAAAGGAAAAGTTCAAGAAACAAGATAGCGTCGCGACCATCTTTTGATATTTCTTGCCTGTTAGATTCTGTGATATTCTGTTATAGGTTGCCAGTACCTCTTTGCTCCTGCCCAGCGTCTCTGTGAGGCTGCCAATCAAAGGATTCTGCCCCCAAGAGGAGTGGTCTTGTGCCATAGAGTTGGTCAATTATTTTTGTCCATTGACCAGCTGAATCCGAGTCCTTCCTTGGAATTTCACTGACTCTTAAAGAGAAAGCTCTCTCTTCAGTTTTGGATCAATAGACGGGACAACATAAACATGAGCTTCCCTGTTGTGGATATTTGTTGCAACAGGAAACCTATACACAAGGCAGATTCTGCTGGGTCAAGAATGAACACTCTTTTTCGTTTGTTTGAGTATTTTTTTTTAAAGGTAGAAGAAATCATAGCATAGTAGTAGGTCAATGGAATGATGTAAAGAAAAAGAAACATTGGTGGTGGGTGAGTGAGAAGGCGGAATGGCCAGACCAGGTTTCCTGAGCAGGGGAGCGGGGGGTGGGTGGGTAGAGGGTTGTACAAGAAAACAGAGAGTTCATCTATCGTAGCAGGAGAGAGGCAGAGTCTCGGGCACCAGGAGCTCCTCTATGGGTTAGATCCAGGAGGTTGAAGCCTGGGGGAAGTTCTCTTTCCTGTTACTTGAGCCAATGACTTTGACTTAATACCAATTCTAGGTAGTTCCTGATGAAACCAGAGTCTCTCTTCAGAGTAAGCAGGGGAAGATAATAATTTACCCCGGGTGCTATAACTCACAGGATCGCTTAATGGAGTGACCCCTGGAGTTTGCCAGACCTTGGGGCTTGCTTTTGATCCTCAGACAAATCCGATGCAGGCCTGGAAGGAGCTCCTTGATCATTTTTGCAGGTGTTTGTTGAGTGACTCATAGGCATTACATGATAGAAAGTAAATGTGTGAGAGTATTAGTGTAGGGGGGGTTGCTGGTCCATTGCCGCATTGCAGAAGGGGGATTCCATTAGGTCAGGGGATTCCAGAGAGGCTTCTAGAAGAATGCTGCTTATGCTGAATTCTGAAGCATCAGTCCACTGCTTACTCAGAGGCCTTGAGAAGTTCTAGAATTTAATTCTCAGGGAAGGGTGAGGACCCATACAACGGTGGTGGGGAAAACAGCACTAACATTCAGTGCCTCATTCTTACTGTTTTTTTGGCTAGCCATTTTTTAAAAAATATTTTTTATTTATTCATTTTAGAGAGATGTTTGGCAGAGGAATGCCATATTGAATGTCTCTTTGCAAATTGTTTGAGCAAACCATTTGACTTCTCTTTGCTTCAACTGTCTCATCGGTAATGGAGGAAGACTCACGATAGGATCGGACAGGTCGGGTCAGACACATGCATGGAAAGCACTTAAAAAATGGCTAGCCAATGCCTGACCTGTGGTGGCGCAGTGGATAAAGTGTCAACCTGGAAACACTGAGGTCGCCAGTTTGAAACCCTGGGCTTGCCTGGTCAAGGCACATATTGGATAAACTACCTGGGGATGAAATTACTAGGTCCTAAGGTAGATCTTTACCTTAGTAAGAAAGTGCACATTAGTGCTCCAAAGCAATTTTCCCATTTTGTGCTCCCACCAGCAACATCTGGAGAGGTTTGTCCTGGTCTTTGAGATGTTAGGCATCCTGGTGGGTATGAAGGGGGACCACGTTGTGCGTGTAACTTATTTTTCCTGGTGATTAGTGCTGAGCACCTTCGCGGGTGCTTACTGACCATTTGTACCTCCTGTTTTATGGAGTGGCTCACATTTTTTTTAACCCTTTTTATGAGACTTCATAATTGTTAATGTGTTCTATTTCTTTATATATTTTGGGTGCGAGCCCTCTGCCAGAGACGGGTATTGTAAGTAATCGTCTTCCCACAGTCTGTGGCTTTCCTATTAATAGAGAACCGAACATTTAAAAATAAATTTGAATAAATTTGTTTAGCAGTCAACCTTGGTCTGAAATAGCCTATAGCTGCTGAGTATTTAGTATAAATATGTATTACTATGTTTCACTGAAGAAAAATATTAATGTGTTTAATTACAAGATGTTTTTTGCCAGAACCTCCTGGAGGTTTTACATCATATGTGGTAATAGACACAGTTCTAGCTTCCTGTAATCAAGACTCTTTTAAATTTCAAACGCGCTTGGCCCAGGAGTTGGGGACTGGGGACACACTGTTCTCAGAGTGTCCTAGGATGGCGACGAGGAAGCTGGGCCACTGAGAGGGCTACTGGTGACCAGTCTACAGCCGCCTTACGCGAGTATACTTCATTTAATGACCATTATGTACAACTTTTTATCTATGGCACGTATTTTAAATGATAAACTTTTGGGAGTTATAAACCGTGCTTGTTGTCTCTATGTTCAGTGCATATCAAGACAAGAGAATTACAGCCAAATTAAATCCAACCATGGGCATAAATCAAATGTATGTATCATCGTGGCAAGTGGTCTGACAAATAAAATTGAGTTTTCATTGTGAAATATTCAGAATGGACAATAGGACCTTCCACCTCTGACTTGATAATCCTCCATCTGTTTCCTCACCCTGGGATATTTCGCCTTAGAAACCTATTCCTAGACGGAACACTGTAAACCACTGCGAGACTGTGCTTGACGTTTAGTTATAGAGAGCCAGCCATCGGGGGCTGATGAGATGGTCGGCCAGGCAACACCGAACGCCACAGTCAGCAAAACAGTGAGCCATGTCTGAATTCTTAATGAGATGAGCAGCGCAGCTGAGGGGACTGGGGCTAAAGCTGAGAACTTTTCCGTGTTGATGTGGAACAGATAGCTTTGATTATGTTGACCACCAAATATGTTTCTATAGAGAGGCTATGAAAACAATCCAGATTTTATTTCTTTCTCAGTCTCCACTTAAAACTCCTTCTCAGTCAGGAAGAACTCTGTTGTGTTTGCCGTCTTTTTCTCCCAATGGGAAAAGATACCATATATTCCATTGTCCCGAGAAGCCCTGTGGGCATGCTATAAGATATCAAATCGGCGACTTCATAGCTACATCAAGCGTATCTATTTTAGTTAGATCTCTGCGTGACGTGCACCTTTCTGGTAGATTTTTTTTTCTCTCTGTTTCAGGGCACACAGGAGGTTGCTTGGTTTGGGTTTGTTTGCATCGGCGCACATGCGCGCGCGCACACACACGTGTCAGCCACTCCTGAGTGAAAGCAAGTGTAGTCAGGAGAGGCTCTTGAGAAAGGTTAATGTTCTTAGAGTGTTAAAATCATCTCAGCGCCTGCACCCATGCCCCATGTCCCCTCATGGGGCCATCAGTGGGGCTGGGGGGACGAGGTGTAGGTGGTCTCAGGCCACCTCCTGGTGTATTCGGGGAGACAGAGTGTGAGGCACGGTCTCCTGTCCAACCCCGCATCCTGCCCCTCCCCAGTGATCAGGGCATTCGAGGAAAGCACCCATTCCTCCTTCACGTTTATTTGTGTGCAGCCTACACCTGGACAGTGCTTTCTATGACCCACACCAGCTGTACCCTAACTCCCGAGGAAAGGGGCATGGATTAAGCAGCGAGAGGGGTTTTATAAGCATCACTTCCACATGGAAAAGAGAGTACAGATGTGCAAACCGCCTTTAGGTAACGTGCCTCTGTCCCTCCCATTAGAGTGGAACACAGAGGTTTTACACCCTCTCCCATTTTAAGAAGGAATATAGACCCCCTAATTGACGATACTGCTGGCCAGTGGTACAGAGAACACAGGGTCAGAATGGGAATGGAAGAGGTGGTGTGAGGGGCATGACTGGGTCTTGCGAGGGGCCCCGGGTTCTTGCTTCTTTCTGAACTGCACCGTGTAGAAGAGGTGTCAGGGCGCCCAGAGCCTGATACCGTCTTGTTTTAAAGCTCTAGTGGTCCACAGAGATTTAACCCCCTTTGCCCCTCGGGAAACCGTGGGCCTTCCCCTCTGAATCAGGAGATGAAGTGGGGGGACAGTGTTTTCTGTCACTTATCAAGAATGAGCCAAAATTGGGGTACATGATGGGTGCTCCCCTTTGCAGCCCTGCTAGGAATCAGATGCCATGGCTCTCACCCTACCAGGGGCAGGTGGGCATGGGATTGGCATCCACATCCTTTTAGAATCAGCTGAGATGCTGACCAGGCTGGGCAGAAAGGGGACGGACGGGCAGTGTTGTCCTTGGCAAAGTTCTCTCTGTTCTGGGGGGGGGGGACCTGGAAGGTCAGGACAGCTTCTAATGCTGTGTCCTCGCACTGTGGACACCGTGTGAGTTGAGGGCAAGGACTTGACCTGAGAACTGGAGGCACCAGGATCTCCTGCCACCTGTTGCTACGAGCTGGCAAGTGAGTCAGCGTTCCTTGATATTCGCTTCCTCACTGATGAGACAGAGGACATAACACTGGCCCCATCAGTTTTATATAAAATGCAAACTCCCTGGCACACAGTAAGTCATAAATCAATGCCTGTGATTGTTATACTGTGGCTGCCATTGTGCGGCCATGGATTTTCATTATCTGCCACATCCCAGTAAAACTTTCCTGCCATATCCCAACTCCACGCTAGTGCCCTGTACAAAATCTTTTATATAACATCCACCATGATGTTATATAAAAATGTCATCCTAGAGCATCAGCCCGGCGTGTGGAAGTCCTGGGTTCATTTCCTGGCCAGGGCACACAGGAGAAGCTCCCATCTGCTCCACCCATCTCCCTCTCCTTTCTCTTTATCTCTCTCTTCCCCTCCCACAGCCAAGGCTCCTTTGGAGCAAAGTTGGCCCACGCGCTGAGGATGGCTCTTTGGCCTCCACCTTAGGCACTAGAATGGCTCCAGCTATAGCCGAATGACGCCCCAGATGGGCAGAGCATCGCCCCCTGGTGGGCATGCTGGGTGGATCCTGGTTGGGTGCATGTGGGAGTCTGTTTGCTTCTCCACTTCTAACTTCAGAAAAATACAAAAAAAAAACAAAAACCAAACCCCAAAAAACCCAAACGTCATCCAACCCTTTGTACTTTCCAATTCCCTCCAAGTCTTAGTGCCAGAGCCCAGAAAATTGATAAAATATTCCCTTATTAAAGTAATAACGTGATTACTATGAGAACAGCAATAATGTCACAAATGACTAACCCTCACACAGTGCTGACAATGTACAAAGAACATGCTCTTCCCCGGTAGCTTGTCGCTTGACCCTCTAATCAGTCCTGTGATGTAACAAGGCTATTAAAGATGTTATGAAGGAGTTAATGGGCAAACCTTCTTCCCTTTGGACCAGGACTTTCTGGAGATAGGATTTGTTGATCAAAGCACTGTTACTAGCCTTTTTTTTTTTTTTTTTTTTTTTTTTTTTAGTGGGGGCCAAGAAAGAGGCCCAGGGACACTAAAAAGAACACACCATAGGATTTGAGGGTTATCTGGCTCCGGCACCTGTCACCCCGCTAGTCGCCAGGGTTGATTTGGCTGATCTGGCTGGCGAGGCCAGTGTCCCCTTCTCGCACACCGCTCTATGTGTGTCCTTCCTGAAGCTGCGTGCTCAGCCAATGTGGATGACCTTCCCGGGTAGAAGAGAGGACCGTTCTCTGGTCCAGGGTATCGAGTAGCTGCACTCCCCGGCTAGCATCTCCAAACAAGCTCTCGAGAACACACTATAAAATGTCCTGACCATCCTGTTCTTGGAGTCTTTATAATTTAAGGCCTCAGGTGACTGTCCCCTCTGGGGAGCCTGCCTCGCTGCCTGGGAGCGTTCTTCATTTTTTCCCTAGCTGCCAAGGCACCCGGTCAAAGCTTCTGGGTCCACATTCTCCACAACATGGTGCGTTCTTTCAGGATGACTTCATCTTTCCCATATCTTCCCAGCCCGCAATCTGGCCCCCAGAGTGTCCAGGAGATGCTCGGTTCATCTTCACTGACTGACCCTGAAGCAAACGTGTGAGTGGATTAGTAAATGAGTGATCGGGGCCGATGAAGTCAGTCGAAGATAGTTCACAAAACCGAGATGTCTGACTTTAGCAAGGATTTCTGAGCTGCAGGGTCGGGGGGCGTCCTTGAATCTCAGCTCAGAATGCCCCTGGTCTCCTTCCAGTGTGGCTTCAGCTCAACCCCCTGCCTGAGAGTGGCACCCTCTGAAGTGCCTCCAAACATAATGAGTGGTCGGAAAAGCTTTCAGAGATGCAGAAGATGATAACATTACCTGTGTCTCATGGTCCCCGGGAGGACCTGCCCTTCCCATTTCTCCTAAGAAACCTGTAAGGAAGGGAGGGCATTCTGGTTGCTATTTTAAGGGCTCCCAAACCTTCTCTAAGGTGGCAGCATGCGGGCCAGGCCCCTGTTAGGAGGCTGGCCCTGAGTTCTTCAGTGCACAGATGTGCTGTGTGTCTCCTGATGCTGGCTCTGAAACCCAGTATTGTCATCAACACTGAGAAGCAGCTTGGCCGCACCGCACGCTGCCTCCAAAGTTAAGAAGAAGCTGCCCAGAGGAGCAAAAGGCTTCCGCCGATGGTATCAGAAGACCTCTTTATGGAAATCCCATTGGCGTTCATGCCCCACACCTCGGTCGGACCCCTAATGACAGAATCGCTTTGCCTTTCTGTCGGAGTCCCACCTCCAGACATTCATTTGAAGATGTCTGAAAAGCCCTCACGCGCACAAGGAGGAAGGTAATAATACTTCTTGTAAAGAAAACCGCTCCTCAGAGAAGAGGGAGGATTCCAAAGAGTGATAATTATACCTGAAATGTTAATCACTGGGTATCTTTTCCTGAGCTCTCCCGAGTATTTACATGTAAAAAGATAAAATGGCTAAAAACAAAATTTTTTTAGGAGAAGAATGAGAGCCATTTTGGTGAAAAATGGGCAATTTTCTTTTTCTTTTATTTTTGTTGTGGATGTTACTGCCTCTTCCCCTTAGTGATTCTGCTGTGTCTGCCAGGAAATATTGAAGAAGACCATTATTATGCAAAGAACTTTGGCACAAAAGGGCATCACATATCTCACAGGAAAGGGGATTTCTTGGGGAGAAAGAAGGTAAGAAAAATGGAGCTTTCAGTGTTTGGGGTTTTCAGTGGAAATTTATGGCTGTGCTTGCCAATATTATCCTGCAGGTGGCGGGTGTGTGTGTGTGCAAGCCCCTTCTCTACTGTGGAGGGGGGCTGGGAAGGAGAAATTCAAATGTTTCATAGTCAGCTCTTACTTGCAAGGGAAGGGGCACAATGTAACTTTTAGTAACTTGGAACATCAGCCTCTTCACAAAGGCTGCATTACGAATATCACTCACAGTTTGCAGACTCCAGGTAGAAAACGTCAAGTGCCTTTGACAGTTACCGTAAGATACTATGAGTGCACACAGCAAAGAAGAGGGTGAAGGATGTTGTCCTGTTGGCAGAGGAATGAACTCAGCTACTGAGAAGCTCTCAGGATTGATCACATTTGCGATGTCTATCTGTAACTTCCCCGCCCCGCCATGGCGCTGAATGAGAGTTAGGCTTACTTGATGTGAAAAGTAACTCAAGTTGTGTATAATTTCGAGAGAAGTTCCTGGAAGGCTGTTGGGCTATGTGTGCCCACTCCTCCCTCAGATGTCCAAAATGAGCATGACCGGCTGAAAATTGGGCTGTTGGCAAAGACTCGTGGCATCTCGAACGAAGAATCCATTTTCTGTCATTTTTTTTTTTTTTTTTTTTTTTTTGGCTGCTACGGACGCTCACATCCGTTGGCTGAGGGAGCCCTTCCTTCATCTTCAAAGCCAGCATCTCCCATCTCCCTTGGGGTTCGTCTTCAGTAGTCACACCGCCTTCTAATCAGAACCAGGACAGGTCTTCCTTTCGGGATTCATGTGATCACACAGAGCCCACCATCAAGGTCCTGAACCGTAATCAATCACACCTGTAAGGTCCCTTGGTCCTGTGAGGCAGCAGTTTCACAGCTCTGCTGGGAAGGCTGTAGGCATCTCTGGGTGAGGCAGTGGGGGATGCTTTATTCTGCCTACCACACTTGGTATTGTGTGTTCTGCGTTGCTTTCCCAGGAACATGGCACCTCCGTTCGTCCATTCAATACAAAGTTTCAGATCTCCATTTTAGGTGTGCAACATTCTCTTAAATTACAGGTTTCCATTGCCGCTATTATTTTATTCTGTTGATGGCTTTATTTTTCCAGGGGCTTCTATTCTATATGTTGGAGCTCCTTTACTCCCTTCCTGTTTATCAGTTTCTCTCTAAGCATTTTATTTCTTTCCTTGTTTCTCTTTCATCTTGTTTAAAAAACTTTTATGTATTCATTTGAGAGAGGAGAGAGAGAGAGAGAGAGAGAAGGGGAAGAAAGACACAAGGAGGGAGGAGCAGGAAGTGTCAATTTCCATATGTGCCTTGACCAGGCAAGCCCAGGGTTTTGAACCAGCAACCTCAGTTTTCCAGGTTAACACTTTATCCACTTCACCACCACAGGGCAGACTCATTTTTTTTTAAATCTTCTATTACTCTTAAGTTATTAGGTACTGTGTATATTGGCTCTTGTGTTTCTTCTGGCTTTGTCTTTATTTCTGAATGCCTTTTTAAAAAAAAATTCTCTTCTGGGTTCTATCTTCCTTCCTTCCTTCCTTCCTTTTTTTTCCTTCCTTCCTTCCTTCCCTTTTTTCCCTTCCTTCCTTCCTTCCTCCCTCCCTCCCTCCCTCCCTCCCTCCCTCCCTCCCTCCCTCCTTCCCTCCTTCCATTTTTTGTGAGGAAGAACAGTAATTATATGTTACAGATGATGAAAATACTGAGGCTCTAAAGGTATAATTCACCCCTTGTTCTTTATCTTAGGAAAGGTCATGATGGTAACTACACACCAAGTTTATACTCTGTCCCCTAGGGGGTGTGAGTGTGTGTGTGTGTGTGTGTGTGTGTGTGTGTGTGTGAGAGAGAGAGAGAGAGAGAGAGAGAGAGAGAGGGAGAGAGGGAGAGAGTCAGAAGGCACCACAGTGGAATCTGCAATCTCTTGATCCCTCTTTGAACTTAGATTGGGAAAACTTGTAAACTTGTTAATGTCATTTTCCCAAGTTATTCCTGTTTTTCTCCTATGAAATGCATATTGAGATCTAGCCATTTGGGCCAGAATTCCAAGAACAGATGGGTTGGGTTTCTTTTTCTTTTTTTTCCCCAAGAATGTTTTCTTTATTAAAAAGCAAATAACATACCATGTACTTGGGGAATAGGCATTTCTGAAATATGGAGGTTAGGACCATGCCAGGGTTTTTACCTTTCCTTTTCAGTTCCATGGGCCTCTGAGTTTAGATTTACATCTGAGAACTGAAAGGGGGGGTATGTGTGGCCCCTCTGCTAAATTTATGTCTGCAAAAACAAAAGAATGACACCAACCAAGCATTTCTGCTCAAATGTGGCGTTTTGGAAGCTGCCTTTGGCACCGGTCTATTTAGAAGTCAAAACTTTCAGCCCCCCCTTCCCTAATCTGTGCGGCATTTCAGCACAAAACGCAAACCAGCCCTCAGTGTTCATTAAAATTAGCAATGGAAAACACTGAGCTTTGGAAGTTCGTTCGACGTGGAGCTCAACATCAGGACTTGAGTATGAATCAAACTAAGAGAGAGACCAGAGAATGTAGGTTGTGGCTCAAGAGACACCTGGTAGGTTAATAAATATGCCCTCTGGTTCAAAGACACCCTCCTAAATGTAACAGTTGAACTATGTAAAATCATATCATGTATTTCCCTTGGCATCCAATTCACATACACGGCTATTTTATAACTTCTTTTTTCCCCCCACAGGTGTTAGGGTTAATAAGCCCTGAATTCAGGAAATAAGTTGGTATGCCCAAATTTACTTTCCACTTGCTGGCTCCTAATTGAAAGCCCTCCTTCTTTTCACATGGTCCCCAGTGTTTTATCAAACACACTTGGCTGTGCTTGTGCCCCAGGAGGCCTCTCTCTGCGGCTCACGATCACCCACCTGGGCCAGGTACAGACACAAACATCTTTAAAGATGGAGGAAGGGGGCAGAGGAATAGGTTGACGTGGTGAGATGTGAGAAGGACTCAGCTCACGGTTGCTGGCTTGGAAGATAAGGAAGGGGGTGGAGGGCCGGACACTGGACAAAGCACGTCCATGGGTCCCCACATGAGTCCCTAGAATGTCAAGAAGCCCTGCCCACACCTCGACTTCATCCTCAGCAGACCTGTTTCAACAGTCTAACCTCCAAATTGTCAGTTCATTGGTAGGTGGTGTTTAGCCAATAATTTGGCCCTAGTCACAGCCGCCGCGGAAAATGAACATAATGCGCGATATTCAAAGTGACATCGGTCGTTACTTTAAATAGGACTTTCTAATGATGTACATCTTCCCATGTAAAGACGTGTCTTTTATAAATAAGGAAGTATATCTTTAGAATTAAATCCTACTTTGTATAAGTGATGATTAAGCTATCATAGATAGGCTTGGACTATTTTTATTTTTAGTTTAAAAGTTTTATGGATTCTGGAGTTTAATACTCTCTTTTTTTGGGAGGGGGGTTCATAGAGGGTGAAATTTCCAAATATTATGTCCTATTATGAGCAGTAAAATTATTTGGTGAAATGAAAATAATTGTCTGGGTCAGTAGTCTGCAAACTCATTAGTCAACAGAGCCAAATATCAACAGTAAAACAATTGAAATTTCTTTTGAGAGCCAAATTTTATAAACTCAATCTATATAGGTAGGTACATTCCTTATTGAGGTAGCACCCACATGTGGTATTTTGTGAAAGAGCCACATTCAAGGGGCCAAAGAGCCACAGTTTGCCGACCAGAGGTCCAGGTCGAAGCTTGTATTGCTTTCCTAGTTATATAATTTTTTATTTGCTGTTTCCTGGACTCACCCACCTCCCCAGGAGTAGAAATGAAATGAAGCAAGAACTGTTTAGCAAGGCTACGGCGTAAAGATGGATCTCCTTAGATCCTTTTTATTTTTTAATCTCATGGCTTCAAAATAGTATCATTACCTGAAAAATCCCTTTTTTGAACCCCAAAACTTGGCTTAGGAATCCCTTAAATGTTGAGAGGTCACTTTGAGGGGATGCTGTCTGTATTCAGTACGGAATTTACCAACAAATTAATCGAGAGGGTATTAATGGAGAAAAGGCACCTTCTGATCGAATTTTCATCCTGTTTCCTCAGAGACTCAGAACCGGGTGGATCATTGTCTCTGGCCTTGGGCACAGGGGTCCCTGCGCTGGCGGGGCAGGGACTCACCGCAAGGAAGCTGAGTCAGCCGCTCTGCACACACTCTGATTTTCAGAGATCCTGAAGTTTGCCTTCAAAAATCGACTGACTGCAGGCTGAAATCTGACACATCCTAATCTTGGTCTGGGGGCAGTGTTATTTTTCTCCCATCTGGGGGAGAGCATCTCGATACATTGAGTTGCTAGAAACATGAGCTGTTAGGTGTTTCAAAGATGTCTTATAGTAAGACGCCTTTCTTCTAATTTTTGAAAATGGGGAATGATAGCTCTTGGCGTGGGTCCCTCCCACCCAGAAGGAGCTGTGGGTTGGCTCACTCATGTCTTCAGTAACCCTGGTTGTGAAAACACCTCTTGCCCGGTCTGTTAGTGATGCTGGTGGTTAAGCGACACAACATTGCAGTTTACAAAAAAGTTTTTTGTTTTTTACAATCAACTCACTTCTCCAAGTGGACACATTGTCTAAAATGAAACCCAGCAATGTTACTTGCTAGAACTAAATGACAAAGGGCATAGGCCAAACACAATCAGTCTTAGGGAGACGGTCACACGGAAAACTGCGTAGCCCTGTGGGCACTCAATGAGGCTCTAACACCGTGATGAGGAACCTTTTTATAAAAACCACCCACTTTTGCAGTGCTGGTCAACTTGGTCCTTCCGCTCACTAGTGGGAGGTCTAGCTTTCAAGGTAGGTGGCAACCAAACAGCGCTACAATTGGCCCACCATGAAAGCTGGACCGCCCACTAGTGGGCGGTAGGGACCAGGTTGACCAGCACTGCAAAAGTGGGCAGGTTTTTATAAAAAGTTTGACGACCCCTAGCAATGTTTCTGTTCTCTCTAGCTTTAGGGACCTGTTTGAATCAATGGTTTCTATTCTAGGAGTCCAAAAGGGTCTAGGCATTATCTTTATACGAATAATACACTGTCTTGATTACTGTACCTGTAAAATAAATGGAAAAATCAGGTAGTGTTCAGCCTCCAATGCCCCCCCCCTTTGAATGTGTTTTGGTTACTCAAAGTCTTTAGCATCCCCATACAAAATGTAAGTCAGCATGTTGAGTGATTCTACTCAGAGACCCTGGAATTGTCTGCAAGATCATCAGGATTGATCTGCAGAAACCCTGATGATGTCATCTTCCCATCTCGAAGCAGGTTAGAGCTTGCTGTTGTTTCCTGAAGGTTTTTTAAATTTTTCCTCGCAATGTTTGGTCTTTCTCGGAGGTCTTGCACTCCATTTCTTGTTTATCCTTAAGAATTCTGTGTTTTTGATCCCATTGTATTGTACATGGGATTCTTTTATAAATCTCATTTTCCCATTTGGGTGGTGACTGCACATAGAAAGATTGTCTTTTGTTTTATGACCTCATTTGCACATGTGAGTAGATAGGGATTGGAAAGGGTTTCTGAATGTTTTTGTCTTCAACGCATTTTAGGCATTTACTTTACAAAAACATGGTGTTAGACCTCCTGAGGAGATCTTAAGATGCCATCATTCACGAATTTTAAAACGTTACCAGAGCTAAGATCTCCATTAAAGGACAGATCACAGAAGGCTGGAAGCGTCTCTATTGGGCTTTAACAGGAAAATGTTTGCACCTTTGAAGGGCTCCCTCATGGGCGCCGGTATATCGTTGTGATTGATAATGCTGCACTTGAACGCTGACCTTAGGGAAGCCACCAAGTGGCAAAGAAGTCAGCCATGGCCATTACCCGAGCTGCCAAGGTTCATGTGAGTCCCACTCCGGGCAGATCGCTGTCCTGTGAACACATTTTATAGTCAGCTCTCCATGCGACACGTGCATCTCAGCAACCACAGATCTGTGGTCCCAAACATGCCCGAGCAGCGGCTCAGATGCAATTTACTTCATGCTGAAGGGGAGTGACCAGCCAGGCACAAAATCCCATCTGTGGGAAAGCAAATGAGCGAGAAGGAGCCCCCCCCCCCTCGCCCCCTGAGAGTTGGTACTGCCTGCGTATAGAGTGCTTCTGGTTGAGTACTGGGACTCAGCAGCCCTGGCTTGAATTCCCCTTGGAAGTGAGCTGTAGCCAGCCACTGGGGACGTCTGGGAAGCATCCTTTCAGAAGGTATGCAAAAGACTATGGAAATGTCAAAGGAATCGAGTGATTTTTCCACGCTGCTTTAATTTAAAACAGCACTTACTTTACAGTGGGCTACACATGGACCAGCTGGAACCCCTGGTCCTTGTGATGGCTGGAAACAGGCCGCCCCACAGGGGTTGCAAAGAATAAGTGGAGCGTGCTACTTGCCCAGAGGGAGTCACCTAGGACCCTTTATCTGAGCGGTTCCTCCGGCTCCATGTCCGTGTCTGATGCCCCACCACGAAGTCTGTCTCCTGCCTTTCTGCTACATTTTGTATTTCCTCATGCCGACGGTAAATCTGTGGCTGCGCTACAATGCATGCATCATTCTTTGATTTAAAGAAAGAATTTCCAAGGAGAAGTCCTACTAGAACACCTCAGTTCACCATTACCGGATAATGGGGTGACAGGGAAAGCAAAGGGCTCTGATGTATTGACGACCCTTGCTAAATGTTTGCATGTTTAGTTCATTCAGCATCTGAAGTGGACACTATCTCCTGCTTCCAGGTAAGAAAATGGGGTTAAGAATGTTTCTGGCCACACAGATGAAGAAGAAATGTGCTGTGTCCCATAGGCAGGTCTTTTGGACAAGCCGAAGATCTGGTCTGGGTTGTTGGCTGTGATCTTCTCTTAATTACAGACCACTAGTAAATGTCATGCTTGCTTTTACAGGGGTGCCTCCAGGGTCAGGAAGAGCTGGGCACCTTGGGGAACAGCATTGGGGCCCAGTGATTATGTAGGAACCCCACCACCAGCATCCTCAGTCCATGGGGTGGACACCGCTTGTCCTGCGTGTTCATAGGTGCTGCTGTTTCTCCTCGAGGGGTCCTCACAAGCTACCAGCTGACAAAGGAATGGAAAACAAACCCCCTGGACATTTAAACACAAAGCTAATGGGGGCCGAGGCATCACAGTTATTGGTGAAGGGAAATCACGCCTCACTCACCTGAGTGAGTTCTGGGAGGAGGTAATGGGACATGCTGCTAAGGAAGAACCAGCGGTCATCATGAAAGAAGAGCTTAGGCTTTCAGAAACCTTTCCCCTGTGGAAGCTGTTGGGCGAGATCATTTACTGTAAGGTTTGTGGCCTGTCTCACCACGCCTGGGGACTGATCACAGAGCTGGGAAGCCGATGGAGGAAAGAGAGAGGCATACTCCACTTAATGGAGAAGCGTGAGAGGACCCTGAGGATTGATGTCAGAAAGAGTTTACTTTTAAAATTTTATCTATAGTCCTAAGGAGTAAAAATAAACAAACAAACAAATAAGACAAAACCCCACACATTTAGTGGTGGATCATAAGCCTGGCATATGGACATTCAGGGTTTGATCCCAGAGAAGCAACCATCTGCTTCTCCCCACCTCCCCCATCTCCCTTCTCCCTCTCTCTTATTCTCTCTCTCTTCTCCTCCTGCAGCCATGGCTCCATTGGAGCAAGTCAGCCTCAGGCATCAAGGAGGCCTCACCTCAAGAGCGAAAAACAGCTTGGTTGCTGAGCAACAGAGCAGAGCAAAAGCCCTAGATGGGCAGAGCGTGGCCCCCTAGTGGGCTTGCTGGGTCGATCCTGGTTGGGGCACATGCGGGAGTCTGTTTCTCTGCCTCCCTGCTTCTCACTTCAGAAAAACAAAACAACCCCCCCCCCCCACACACACACATACACATTTGCACGCAACACACCTTCTCATGTGAAATGCTAAGATATAGCAAAGAAGCTGTAAGATTTCCCCAAAGACCACGTGGCCAGGCTGGAAGACGAAAGATGAGTTGGAAGTAGTTAAGGATGAAGTGATATCTATTCCCTTACTAACCACCTGTCACCCTTTGGCTTGGACGCCAGGCACCAGAAGTAAACACAAGGCTCGGGTGACAAAATAATCTGTGATCCTGGGTCTGCATGGGCCACACTGGAATCAATGCTGCCAGGTAAGACAAATGCAGTGGATTAAAAGTTGCTTCCTTCCCCGGTGTGTTGCGTGGGTGCAGACAAGGAGCTGTAAAGCAGTGCGGTCGGGACAAGGGGCGCAGCGTGGAGGGTGCCTCTGGTCCACTCTCTCCCCTTAGCAGGGCTGGCTTTTGGGCTGGGTGAGTCTCGTTCTTCAGAGGAGGGGAGAGGGAGAGAAACATAATGTGATGAACGCATCTCCATCCTTTCTGGCGTTTTCATCTTTGCCTTTGGAGCACCGTCTTTCCTAGATTTTCTTTTCCTCTTCACATGGTTTCTATCTTTGTCTCATTTGGTGTTTTCTGCCCTTTGGGTCAACATTCAACATGTTGTTTTTTGGGGGAGCCTACTGTTGGAGGGCTGCGAAATTAGGCAGTTCTAGTGTTCCTCTGAGATACCTGCACTTATTCACCTGTATTAGTGGCTTTCAACGATTTGGGGGCAAGATGGAGAATATGCAAAACTACGGGTTGACTGTCAGTTTTGGTTGTCAACTGCATCTCACGTTCACTGGCATGAGCAGCTGCCATGGTCGACATTGCTGCTGGATGGAAGGACAGGTGACAAGGGGCACTTTCTTTGAGCTTCCCGTGTGCTGGGCAAATAAGAAAGGGGTTCCGGATCTTGATTGTCCAGAACATTCTCCCTGGACAACCATCCAAGCCTGTATCTTCCAATACCACCTCTACCGCGGCAACCTGCATTGTCTCTGACCCATCCAGACCTTCTGCCCAAGCCCCTGAACCACCTCCCCACACTCCGGGGTCTTCCACCGACGCCGCAGCCTGAGCACATCTGGACACTGAGTTATTACCTCGTCCCCAGATCTCCTGTTGTGTCTTGTAGTTCCCATGCCAAAGTCACAGCTTCTCCGTCCCGTCACTCAAGCCAGAGATCTGTTTGTCGGACATCTCCTTCTCTGTCATTCCCACTTGTGGTCACTCCTTAAGAGCTGGCTCTGTCCCCTTATTCTATGTTCTGTCATTGTGTGTTCTCTTGTGCTTTCTCATAGACTGATTTTTTTTTTAATTGCTACTGCCTTTCCTTTTCTGGTCTTCTCCCCTATGGTCACACCCATCCCTGTGTACAATTTTAAAATTCCTTCGTCTTTCCCCCTAGCTGTAGCTCTAGCATAAATCGGCCCCTTCCACCTAAATTCACGTAGGTCTCTTCATTTCTACCCACTTACCTGTCTTTTTTCGGCCCCAAGGCCACAAATCTGTCCCAGTCCCTGTCTCATCCCTCCCGAGGGCAACGAAAAGTCTGACCATTGTTCCTCTCTGTGGTCTTTCTTGCCCCGTAAGTTATAGATATTTCCCAAATGGTGTCTGGTGTCATTGTTGAAAAACATTGCTCTTCGGTTGAGCCCTTCATGGCTCTCTGTGAACTAAGGATAAAACAGAATCTTTGGCATGCCCACGAGAGCAGCCTGAGCCGGCCACCCACCGTGACCTTGGCTTGCTCCCACCACCACAATGGCTTCCTTTCAGGTCTGAGAATGTGCCTGGTCCCTCCTTTCCCCCAAGATCTTCCCACGCACTGTTTTTCTCTGCCTAAAATACTCTTCCCTCCACGTCCTCCCAAGTGAAGTCTTACTTATCCTTTGTGTATTGTCTTACCAAATAACTTGTGGTATTTTTTTTCCCAAAAAAATGCCAATTTATGTCACCCTTCTGCTATTTTAATTTTCTTTGTAGGAAATAGTCTCTTCCCTACCTATCCACCCTCTCCAACATCTTGTTCCTCTGTCCTCAGGAAGACTTTCTATTCAGGAAGACTTTCTGGAAACCTCGGGCCGATGTTCTCAGCCCTCCTCCGTGTTCCTGGGCGTTGCGACCCGACTCGATCTGAACGGTTCCCGTGAGGGTCTCCTGAGAGGTTTTCTGTATTGAACTTCTCCTTACTAGTAAAAGTATTAACCGGCCGCATTGATTAGATAAATCGTCAAGTAAGAAGGCAGTCCTAAATTTTCCTGGGAAGTTAATTTCGAAAGTCAGGACTTGAACTTGCATCGCTCTACGTCAGTGATTTTTCTCCAGTGACCCATCACCCCCCAAAGCCATAAAGACTACTTGTGTCACTGAACGTATACTGACAATGTTTGGCGTGAGTTCATTTTGGATGCGTGTGAGTTTAGCTGGGTTCATTTATTTTTCACTTTTGGGATTTGAAGAGTTATAAAGAGAAGGGGAGAGATTAGCTTTGTGTTGCTCATGTTTATTATTGTTCCTATTTTAATAACTCTATATTTGGGGGGAGGGCTGTTTTGCAAAAAAATAAAAATAAATTGACTTGCCTTGTTGTATTTCATGACCTTTGAGATCTACCATGAGTCCCTGACAGTCATTCTCCCCAGATGCAGAGTTGGTTCCTCCTTTTGAACGTCACAGAGGTCCTACTGGCTTTCTGTGGAAAAACTTCTGAGGACAGTATTTCTCCTGACGGGTGGGGTTTGGAATGGTTTATATCAGGTAGTCCCACTACGTGGTTGGCATGTTTAAAATGTCCCACCAAACCTGATTCAACTGTCCCATTTACTAATTCTATAGTATTCTGGGACAACTATTAGAATGCACTCAAACTAGAGCCGTACTGGTCAGAAACGCTCAGACTTACTTATCCTTAGAAATCAGTCCAGCTTTTTGTTTGTCGAGGAATGCATGACAAACACCGTATTCTTCTTTAGAAAGCATCAAGAAACATCTCTTTTATGACCAAGGCTTGAGGTGCTGATATAAGCTGTTTCATGTGGCGCTTCTTGGAGGGCTGGGGGTTTCCTGGAAGTGTACAGGAAAATGTTACAGATTGGCATACACTCATAGTACCAGGGGATGATGTTGGTAGTTGCATAGCTAACAGATGCATGTGCAACTCCAAAACCAGTTGCATTTAGAGTTCAAGGCTCCAGCCAGCACATACACCCATTACTCGCATTCCCTAACCATGTGCAGTGTTGCTTTAAGAGATTCTGGGGCAGCTACTGTCATGCCCATTCTGAAGAAGCACTTACAGAGAGTGGGGGAGAGCAGTCCTTCTTTCTTTCCCTCCGTTCTCTGTCTGCTTTCCTTCCTTTCTCTTCGTACTCAAAGAGATTAATTAGCTGTGATCTGCGTCCATTATACAACGTCTGTTTTTAGTCTCCATTATGTTTTCTGTCTCAGTACTTGGTTTTCTTAGGAATAGCAATTTTACAGATATTGAATCACTGTTGTGTATTTTTTTATTTGTAAATTAAAATGGATTTGGGGTGACACTGGTTAATAAGATGATGTAGGTTTCAAGTGCACAATGCTATGATACGTGATCCATATGTCACATTGTGTGCCCACTGCCCAGAGTCAAGTCATCTTCCGTCACCATGTAGTTTCTCTGGATGTTATTTTCTCTATCCTCTTTCAACATCTGGTTTGTGGCCATGTTGCTCCTTTTGAAAATCTCCCCTGTCTTCCTGGGTTTTGGCTGTGTCTTCTCTCATGTAGGCTGGTTCTCCCATGGCCTTCGTGTATGTGGTTACTTTATTTTCTTCCCGAGCCTCTCTGCTCAGCCCCGACTCCCTGGGTCATGCCCAGGTGGCTTTTGTCTCATGCCATGTCCGTCCATCCATCCTGTGAGGACCTATATCTTTACAACGAATGTGGTTTCGCTGTCAATCACCAGTTTGAAATCGCAGCATGAATTTTCTGAACATGCAGACTTTGTTGCCATTGGCTTCCACCTAGCCTATGATGACTTGACTCTTTGACAAAGTGATGCTTGTCGAGGCGGAACGGTCTGGTCTGCATCAGCTTGCCTAGAAGCTTCAGCAAGATTGGTTTTCTCTCCCGGTAGCTCTAGCAGAAGCCTTCTGACATTTCCCGGTTGTGTTAGTTTCCTGGGGCCGACATGCAAATGACTGCAGCTAACTTAAGACAACCAAAGTTTATTAATTTTTCACAGTTTAGGACGCTATCCTGAAGGTCTAGGGGAGAATCCTTCCTGCCTCTTCCAGCCCCCGGTGGCTCCTGGTGCTCCATGGCTTGTGGCCACATCACTCTAATCTTTGCCTCTGTTATTGAGGGGTCTCCTTCCCTGAGTCTATGTCCACAGTTTTCTGTTTTCAGAAGGATACTGGTTATTGAATGAAGACCCACCCTCATCTAGTATGACTTCATTTTTAACTTGATTATATCTGCAAAGACCCCATGTCTAAATAAGGCCACATGCTGAGATTCTGGGCAGGCATGGATTTGGGGGGGGACCCTATTCAATCCAGTCCCTTAGGCGTCACCATGTTCTTTCTCTGTCCATAGATTCGCACCTGAAAATATAACCAGACTTCTGTAATCCCGTCTGTTCTTATGAAATGTCCCCTCCTCAGAGAGGATTGTCATCTAAAGTAACCTTTTCCCATTATTCCACCTAGGATGCCTTTTTGGTTTCTCTCGTCACACTTATATCATCACAATACGTAATTATGTGTTTATTTGTTTACTTTCTCTCTCAGAAGAATACAATCAGCCCATTTCTGGTTTATTTTCTTGTTTATCCTTAGACCTGGCGCCATTCTTGATACATGGAAGGATTTCCATAAAAACTGATAAAGGGATGGATGGATGGATGAACAGATAGATGAATGGAAAATGGATGGATGGATGGATGGAAGGAAAGATGGATGGATAGATGGAAGGATAAATGGAAGGACGGATGACTGGCTGGCTGACTGGCTGGCTAGATGATGAGTTAATTGACTAGAAACAATAGGCACTTTCTACTCTTTCAACCGACATTTTGCATTCTGCTCTAATAAATTATTATATTTTATATTCTTAGCTGTTTGTATCTGTAAAAAAGATTGAGGGCCTTCTATGTGGTGTGATGATTGGGAGAAAAAAGGAATAAATAGAAAGACCCAGAATAAGTACTTGCTTCTCAGAAACTGATAATTTAAAATAAAAAAAACAGATAAGAAAAACAAAGTGATAACCACCCTTCGGATGTTGATCCTAAGGGTGGCATGAATTCAATAGCTTCTCCATTTCCGAAAAACTGCAGAGGTTTGGGTTCACAGAGAATTCACACTCTTCAAGAGTTGACACTGGGTGGCAGTGAGCAGGGCTCTCTCGGAGATAAACACTCAGTGAATATTTGTTGGGTAAATTAATGCATGAGTAATTAGTAAAATGCCTGCAATGGAAGTCTGAGACAGAGGACCCCAGTCCTTATCTCTCAGAGGCAGGCCCATCATTTTCAGAGCCTAAAGGGATGGGAACCATCCACACCTGCAGTGTTCATAATGGACTCTTCTTCCTCTTCTTCCTCTCCTTCTTCTTTTTCTCCTTCTCCTCCTCCTCTTCCTCCTCTTTCTTCTCTTTCTCCTCCTCCTCCTTTGTTCATTTTAACTTTCTCATGTTATTTTATTTGGTAGGTGAAAGACTTAAATTTTAAAAAATTCTGTAAAGTACAGGACAGGGAATAGAGTCAATAATATTGTAATAACTGCGTCTGGTGCCAGGTGATTCCTGGGAATATCAGGTGGAATGCTTTGTCAAGTATGTGATTGTCCAAATGACATGCTTTCTGACCTGAATTCCTGCTTCGACTGACTGGTGTGGGGCAAGGTCTGTCTGTAAGAGTTCGAGAAAGAATCCTAAAGTGACAAGGGACTTAGCTGGGCTCCTCCCGTTTTAATTTGGGGGCATTCCATGACCCCTTTCAAAGTGTGAAAAATAGCAAGTTTTGTGTAACCCATGGGCTAGATTACAATGAGAATTTAAAATAGATACCTATATTTATATGTTTATGTTATGTTTAAATATAGATGTATTTTCTTGTTCTCTGCTAGGGAAGGGGAGTGAAATTGGACTTTTTCAGCATCCTACTCTACACATCTCATGACACTTTGAGCCACGTGGTGTTGGCAGTTCCCTTGGCAAAAAGCCGGAGGCTGTATTACTAATTCATCAGCATCGCCGTGCACATCCGAGCTTGTTCTCTGTCACTCTCTTGCTCTCATTTCTCTTGGAACCTTTTGTTTCTTCTTCTATGGTCGGCTTTAACAGGGTATCTCCTTTTCAACGCACCAGTCCCCAGATGAATAATAATATTCGGCATTGTCTGGGAACCCTGTGAGAATTCCTTTGTTGCGGGCACACAGCTGTATCCTGCACCGCGGGCCACCCCAGGACCCTCGAGCACCTGCAGGGCACAGCGCCTGCTGTCCCTCCCGGGAAGTTCCTCTCGGGCATGTGTGTTGCTCGCACATCATTTTGCCCTGAGTTCTTGACATGATGCCCAACTGTCAGGATGGCTCTTTTGTCCCCCAGAGATGAAGGAGGCGGAGTGGTCGGGCTCCCCTCCCCCACCCCGTCTGATTAGCTCAGATCTGGGAGCTGTTCCAAGAGGGCTCATCCTGACATGTGTCACAGGCGGGTGCTGTCACTGGGGTCGGCAGGCGAGCAGCAGCAGGGCTGTGGCGTCGCTGGTGATGCTGGGGAACACAGGGCAGACACGGAAGCGCGAGGGTCCCTCTGACTCACGGCGTGCTCTTTTCGGACAGGGCATTGTTGATGTTTGACAGAGGAAGGAAGGAATTTGGACAAAACAAGGGAAGGAAGAAATTGTTATTTCTTTTCACCAGCCAACTCCCTGATCCCTGTTGCCAAGAAAATAAATTGAATTTATAAGACCAATGTCTATGGGCCTTTTTTCTTTTCTTTTTTATTTTTTTGCTTATTCCCTTCATCTCTTTTACCCCGACCCATAATCCCTTCCCTTCTGACAGCTGTCTGTCTGTCACCTGTGTCTTTGAGTCTGTTTCTACTTTGTTTGTTGGATTGCCAGAGGGAAAGGAGGGTGGGGGGAGTAGAGGAGGGTAAAGGAGGGATCAATGGTGACAGGGGAGACTTGACTTAGGGAGGTAAACACCACAAAATATACAGATGATGCGTTATAGAATTGTACACCTGAAACCTATAGAATTTTATTAACCAATGTTACCTCAATAAATTCAATCAAAAATTTTTAAGAATTCTGACTAATACAAATCTCATAAATGTAATCTAAGTTGGAGTAATGCATATCTCTGCAGTCAAATTCTTTCTTTTGAGGTAAAATATAGGAACTTGAGAAATATAGGACTTCTAGGGGAGTCCCTAATTCCAATATCACCCATTGTGTGTGCGGTCAGCACAAATATGGGTGTTGAGTAAAATGGACTAAATTATATCTATTTCTAAATGATGCCGGCTGAATAGAAATTTCTGTGCTACTATAAGGAGGGGCTTACCATTCTCAGTAAAATATATTTTGGGAAGGACATCAGTGTAAGAAACAAGATTAGTATACATTGGGCCCCAAAGTTATTTTATGTCAAAACCATTGTCAGGATACTGCTAAGAACCCAGGACCACGCCCCGTCATGTCACCTGCAAGCGAGATGAAGGCACAAAGCATCTCTCTAAAAAAACACACCTTATCCAGAGTTGCGTGGGAGGGGTCCTCTTTTGGCTTTTCCACCCAAAAGTAAAAACTGGTACTCTACTTGGAAACCATGCGGGTTGTATTCTGATAAGTCTAGAAGGGCTTTGTTTGTGACACTGTCCTGTCACCTTAAAAATATACCATCAATTTTCACCAGGGGAGGTACCTTGACTCCATGGTCATTACTCTTTCCATCTTTAGAACCATGCTTTGCACATGGCATGTTCTCCATCAGTACTGGTGAAATGAGTTAATGAAACATAGCACATTAAACTGCAGGGCTATTACTCCATTCAACAAGTATCGATGGCCTGACAAGGCGGTGGCACAGTGAATAGAGTGTTGGACTGGGACACAGAAGACCCAGGTTCGAAATCCCGAGGTAACCGACTTGAGCGCAGGCTCATCTTGGTTTGAGGTCAGTGGCTCGAGCAAGGAGTTACTCAGTCCACTGTAGCCCCCCAGTCAAGGCACATATGAGAAAGCAATCCATGGACAACTAAGGTGCCACAATGAAGAATTGGTGCTTCTCATCTCTCTCCCTTCCTGTCTGTCTGCTCCTATCTATTCCTCTCTCTTACTCTCTCTGTCTCTGTCACAAAAACAAAAAAACCCCAAGTATTGATGGAGCACCAACTAGGGGTGCAGCACTATTCTAACTACAGGAGACACAGCAAAGAATAAATGGGGCAAATGTGACTGTCTATGAAGCTTATGTTTGTGCCTAAGATTGATCAACACAAGAGATGGTCGGTTAGATAGTAATAAGCAGTATGGAGGAAAATCAGGTGGGAAAGAGGGACAGAGAGTGGTGGTGGTGTTGGGCCCCAGTGAGAAGATGGCACGGAGCTGAGTGGGACCCGAGAGGAGATGCGGGAGATGTCTGAGGAAGACCATCCAGGTGGAGGTCAGAGCAGGTATCAGAGCCCCGGGGGCAGGAGCATCCTTGGCGTCTTTGTAGGCCATTGTAAGGATGTTGGCATTGGCTCTGAATGAAGGGGAAGCCTCTGAAGGTATGAGAGAAGGTCACCATGATCGGATTGACCCGATGTAGGACAGTGTGCTCGCACAGACGTGGAGGAGTCTCATGGCCAGGGAGGGTCCATTTCTAGCATGCAGGGACTCTGATTGATTTCTTCCAACCGCAAAAGCTCACCATGCCTCCACTGGACTGAACTAGCCTGGGTCGGAGGGCTCAGTGCAGAGCTCAGTGACTGTTCGTACCACCGACGGGGAGCAGTCGGTAGAGTGAGCGGTTAATGTTACTAGAGAGAACGAGGGTGAGCTGATAGGCCGATGTCTCAGGATGGCTTGAGGGGGTGAGATCCCATGCTGGGCTGGCTGCTGGCCAGAGGGTTGGGCGTGAGATGTGGCGGGAGCACCTGTCCGAGGGCGTCATCGTCTTCAGGGAGTGGGAGGCGCAGTTCTGCTGAGAACACGGGAGGCAGCTAAACACTCTGATAATTTATTCATGGGCTCAACAATGGGACACTCTCTGATCACACATCTGTCTGTGTTACAGCCAGTGTAGACAGATCTGAAAGCGTGAGAAACGAAGAACCAAGCCCTGTGTCCTTTATAACAATGATGGCGATGAAAACTTGGGAGCTCAAGTAACCAAGCATCGTTGGATAGATCCATGATAGAGAACAGAGAGACAGGCAGATGGCTAGATAACAGATAGATAAGCTGACTTGGATTTCCTGACATGTCCCAGCCACTGTGGCATTTTACATGGAGTGTCTCTTTAAAACTCCCAGCAATTCTCTGAGCCGGCGTTTTACAACCCCCCCTCAACTCTCTATGAAAACTCAGAGGCACAGAAGGGAAAGTAACTGTCCACCCTTCATCGCAGTGGAGCTAATTTGAAACCAGGTTTGTTTGACCCCTGAACCCATTGGTCATTTAATTATATATATGCTCAGAAAACACAATCTGGGTAGCAAGTCCGAAGTAGGACAGAAACATAAACTATTAGGAGGGAGGAGCCCTGAGCAGAGCGATAAAGAATAAATACTAGGGACAGGAACACGGGACTAGGGGACAACTGAGGTCAATTCAAGAGGAAAAGATGGTGCGTAACACACAGCTTCCAAACATGGGACCTTCTTCTCTCTGAAAGGGGGACTCCAAGTAGCGTACATAAATGTCAATCATCAGAGCAGAGTCCTAGGGCACTGTGTCACGGCCTGGGCTGGCCACCACAGAAGTGACCCACGCAGTTCCTGTGGCCTGTCTGGTTGGAGAGACCTCCTGTATGGTATTGTAATGTCAGGGAAGAAGCCATTGAGGGTGTTCTGGGACCCCAGAAGGGGAGCACCACGCTGGGCAAGGGTGGGGTGGATCCTGGGAAACCTTCCCGGGAAGGGGAGGGAGCAGGGTGCCCTGGGAGAACTGGTGGTGATGAATGCAATCAAGCTGAAGGAGGACAGGAGTCCAGCAGAGATGGTCATGTGAGCCAGAGTCAGGCAGGGCCCAGGTTCATGGGATGAGTTCCTGCACCTTGGGGCAAGGCCGGGAGCACCCTCAGAGCCACAACTGAAGCTTGTTGGCCTTGGCCTGGACCAGCGCTCGAAACGCAGCTGACTCCGTGAACGAACACGTCGATGGAGTGATTGTGCATTGTTTATTCCATAGGCGAAGAAGCTATTTCCGGGTGAAGCCTTGAAGGAATGGCATAGTTAGACTGGTGGCCTGACGGTTTCCAGGTGGTGATGGTGGAGGCAGGGTGACGTTCGATGCTTTTGGCATGTGGTTGGGGCCGAGGGCTTGGGTTTTGTGCTGGGAGCAAAGGTCAGTATGGGGGGGGCGATGGAATGGGGGGTTGCTGGTGGTGATCCTTCCATGCCAAAAGGAGCAATTTGGGCTAAAATCATACAGAGAAATTGAAAGCCATTTTTGAGAGCAATAGATGAAAAGCAGTGTCTTAGAAAACTTGAATAGACAGTGAATTGTAGGGGCAAATGCCTAGAGGTTGAGTGTTTGGCTTGATGGAGGTGATGGTGCTTAGAAGGTACACGTGTAAGCCACATCTTCAGTTCAGGGAGAGAGTGAGAGGGACTTTTAAAAGCAACTGTTACTTGGGGATGACATTTATTCATTCATTCACATTCATCCATCCCTATTTATTCAGTTTTTTTTCACCTGTATGCCATATCATTCTAGAAAGCATGGACGTGGCGTGTGAACAACACAAAGCAAATTAAAGAAATCTCTAAGGTTTTGATACCGAGGGAAAAAGTACTATTGTGCTGACTAGAAATTTACATGGGAGTAACATGTGACAACAGCAGCATCATCCCCACAGTCTTCTGTTGAAGAGATTTGAGGTTAAATAAATGAACGGAAACCAGAACAATAAATATGATATATCCATCAGAACAAGCCAGTTGAAACTGCAGTGACAGCCCTGACAACGTCATGGATGAACCCACGTTTTCACTCACGACCTGCGTCCTGCAGCTGGAGGTCCACTCTGTCTCCCAACTTTGGGTCCCAGGATGATAGGCCACCCACTGTCTCAAAAATAGACAGGTGTTGGCAGGTAGAAGGGAACCTCTGGACAGCCTTGCACCAACAGCTAGTGCATTGTGGCCCTTTCACTCACAACTCTGTGGCCAGATCACATCACATGGCCAAAGCCGATCCCGAGAGTGTCAACAGGAGACACCGCCCAGCATAAGCAGATGGCACTGCAGTCTCCCCGTAGTCCAGGACCTGAAAGGGTGCCAGCATCCGGATGTCCTTGTTGCAAGGCACGTCTGAGTGTTCAAATACTTGAAGGAAAAGAGAAAGTGCCAGTGGACTGAAACAGGAAAGTCTGTACACAGAGAAAAACATGGCAGAGAGAATATGATAAAGAACAAAAAAACAGAACCCGCTGTTAACAAGAAAAAAAAGAACAATTCCCGGGTAAGAGAATTTGCCTCAAGGGTCCCACTTGTCTCCGCAGGCAGCTCTCAGCGAGAGCCTGGGGCAAGCCAACCATCCGCATCTTGGTTTATTTAGAGAGAATGAGACTTTGGACTTGTATTTCTAAGGAAATGAATTCTACGTCCACCTCAGAGCAGCAAATTCCCATAGAACGGTTTCATCAGTGCTTGGGAACATAGGATTGTTTTTCCAGAGTTGGAGAGAGCACAAATGTAATTTGCTGTTTCTGTTTCCCCAGACTCTTGGTTCCAAGTGGCAGGAAATGCAGTTCATGCTGACTTAAGTAAACAGGGGATGCAACGTGTCTTACTACAGAGAAAATCCTGGGGTGAAGGGAGAATTAGAACCCAGTCCTGTCTGAGTTCTTTTTCTTCTTCCCTCTCTTCTCCTTCTCTGTCTCTCTCTCTCTCTCCTTCTCTCTCTTTTTATTTCTGTCTCCGAGACCTTTTTATACTCTATGGTTTTCTTCTCAAACAGGTTCCTAGACACAGTGACAAATTGTCCACCGGCATCTCCATGTTTGTATTCTATATGCAGTAAACCCCAAAGGAAAAAAAATGGCACTTCTCTCTAACAAGTTCATGGTTGTGTTTCAGTGGCTCTGATTGGCTGGCTCAGGGCATGTGACCATCAGGTACTTCCTGTGATGCCTCCCGGGAAAGTACCTCCAGATGCCATGCGACCCCCCAACTAGGGAGGGTAGAGGGAAGGAAGCTTATCCCTAGGGGACATTAGAGCCCAACAGCAGACAGCGAGGTAGCCGCACTGTGGAGGCTGAAACAATTGTTTACTACATTGGACAAAAATTTTTAAGTACAATTTCAAGACTTTCCTACATTCTCTAAAGTGTTGGACTCAGTGATAATGTCTCTAGTCAAAGAGAATAAGGTTGCCCATGGCTTTTTAGATTCCTATGCTTTTTTTTTTTTTTTTAGGTGGCACTTTGAAAAAGAACGGTGTCAAAAACAAGTGAAAATAATGGGGAAGGGGTGGAAGCATAATCTAACGTACGCTAACGTCAGAATATTTTCAATGATGGCCAACTGGAATTATTCTATAATTACTCCACCACAGCCCAAAATGTGAGTCACTAAGAACTGAATATTTATAAGCTTTCTGACCTCAAAAAAAAAAAAAAAAAATTCAAAGTCTTAAATGAGGTCACCTAAGGAGACTGTGGAAAACTTCCATGCAACTTATTGGCAGATGATTCTGGTTCTTATTTCAACAAGCTTGGTATGAAATGCATGCCATCTGGTTACTGGGAAAATTCTAGTGTGTATTAATTGCTTGTGTGAGATACTTTCCTGCCATTTAGTTGTAAATGATTGCACCTGCAGATGAAAAAGAAAAAGGAGAGAGAGAGAAAAAAAGAGCTTGTCTTATCACCGGCTCCTGAGGCTGGAAGATTTGATGACACAATACGGCGATTTCATCCACTTTTCAAATTTGCGTCTGCTTGATGCAGCTGTTCTCCCACAACTATTTAGATCATGCCATTGTAGAGCAAAGCCCAGCACTGCCGGGGGAAGATTATAAATGCAACTAAATGGCTTCAGACTGCAACGGTCCTTCTCTGTTCCTTGAAGGCATTTCTAACGATTTCAGGATAAAATGCAGGTACCTTGGTTTCGATTTTAACCCTGTCATGGAAGGGCACCTCAAGAGAGAGAAGGCTTGATGCAATCCTCCGCTTTCTAAGGCTTGACTCATCCAAGTGACTGTCAGAGCTCTGCCCACAGTGAAGATGTCGACACAGGAGAGAAACCTTTGCAGACAGGTCCTTCATCCCGTTCCCAGCGAGACGAGGGGGTCAGCTATACATCCACCTCCATCTGGGAGAGTCGGGGACTTTGAAAATGGAAAATGAAGAGTTTTGCAATTGCTTAGATCTGTTCTGGAGATTGAGTCTTGATTTTATTTGTGTGGGTTTGGGGAGGGGGGAAGAGGGGAAAAGTCAGAGTTTAGCTAGAGTTTATTCATATTTTGCTCTGCCACCTCTGAGCAGTGTGATCTCAGGGAAATTGCTTGCATTCTGTGGGCTTTTCATGCCTTAAAAGAGGATTAAATACGTTGTCCTAGGACAGATGAGACGTTTTTATGAAATATTGCATGTGAAAAGTCCTTGGCATGTAGTTAGAACTCAATAAATATTAATCGAATGCCTCTCCCTCAACCCAAGCATTCTGGGAATGCTCGGTCATGATCAGTGTTCTCAAATTAATTAATCTTATCCTGCCTACCAAATGCACAGCATGTACACCTCACTCTCTGTGTAAT
The DNA here is from genome assembly GCF_036850765.1 of Saccopteryx bilineata. Taxonomy (NCBI): domain Eukaryota; kingdom Metazoa; phylum Chordata; class Mammalia; order Chiroptera; family Emballonuridae; genus Saccopteryx; species Saccopteryx bilineata. The sequence continues at coordinate 239,568,723 of NC_089490.1, read as the reverse complement.
GAATATTACTTACAGGTTCATGCTGCAAGCTCCTCGTGAGAGGGGGTAAGAAGGAAATGTCTTCATTCGGGAGGGTCAGGAGTTAAGAAAGACTAAGAAGACGTCATCAATATTGGCAGAATCCTACCCAGCAGACTTTGCTTTATTCCTCTAACACAGGGGTCCCCAAACTACGGCCTGTGGGCCACATGCGGCCCCTGAGGCCATTTATCCGGCCCCCACCACACTTCCGGAAGGGGCACCTCTTTCATTGGTGGTCAGTGAGAGACGCAAACTCACGTACAGTACTTCTTCCGGTGGCGGGGAATACATGGCATCACAGCTCCGGGAAGCGCGTCATATCACTTGTTACGGCTAGCAGTGACAAAGATGGAACCGGACATTGACCATCTCATTAGCCAAAAGCAGGTCCATAGTTCCCATTGAAATACTGGTCAGTTTGTTGATTTAAATTTACCTGTTCTTTATTTTAAATATTGTATTTGTTCCCGTTTTGTTTTTTTACTTTAAAATAAGATATGTGCAGTGTTCATAGGGATTTGTTCATAGTTTTTTTTATAGTCCGGCCCTCCAACAGTCTGAGGGACAGTGAACTGGCCCCCTGTGTAAAAAGTTTGGGGACCCCTGCTCTAACATATCTGAAAACTTTCCAGGCAGCATATTTAACGTGTCTTTGTGCCGAGTGGCGGCTTTGGTTACTGTTGCCAGGGGTGACTTCTCTCATCGAACAGAGCGATTCAGCTCTTGCAACCAAATCACAGACAACATGTGAGTCAAAACCCCGAGACTATGGAACTGTTTACTTGAGTGGAGACTGACATGCTTATGCAACAACACCCACGCAAGGGGACACATCACTTTGTCTCCAGAGGGTTGGAAGTCTCCATAGGGCAGCTGGGTATTTATTTGGGTTATGGTATTGTCTGGTATACTCAGCTCATCACAGACCCAATGAAGGCTTTCAGTCAAGAAGTGTGAACCAACCAGAAAAACAAACAGAAACACACAGACACAGACAACAGCATGGTGGTTACCAGAGAAACGGGGGTAGAGGGTACTCAAGGGTAAAGAGGACCAAATATATGGTGACAGAAGAAGATTTGACTTTGGGCAGTGGGCACACAATGTGTCCTAGAATTGTGCACTTGAAAGCTATCTAATCTTTTTAGCCAAACGTCACCCCAACAAATTGAATTTTTTTTAAAAAAGAAAGAGAGAAAGTGATGCGGAAATCAAAACCAAATGGTCAAAATCTTTAAAGACATGTAGTAACTTACCAACGGAGCACAACAAAATTGAGATGGGTGTGATGGTTCTCGAGGACTCTCCGTCTTTGAAGAGTGCCATAAGATTGAGTGTCATGAAATTGATTGTCCTAACTTGATTTAAGTGCATACTTGTTTTTCTGGTTCTTAACAACCCCCCCCCCGAAAAAAATAATTAAACAGACACATTTTAATAAAAAAAAAAGCAGAACCTTGTTGTCATATAGACTATATTAAAGATAAAAGATATTAACATCTTATGCATTTTTATCCCAAATTTTCAGGGATATCAAATTGCTTCTTAAACATTTGACTTTACTTTGCTAGATTATAAATGATGGAACTGAGTGGTTTCAAGTGTTTTGATTCCCTTCATACCATGTTCATAGCAGATATTTGTGATTAATAATATTTATCTTTTAAATCAATGTTTTCACATTGCATTAAAATTTGTGTACATTTTAAAAAGTGCTTATGCTCTCCCTTGGCTAGAATTAGTTAATTTACACTAACGATATCTTGATGAATGAAATTTCCTTTTCCATTAGATTCAGGTGGTTTTCAGAAAATTTCTTTAATAGTTCAATATTGGAGTCACTTTTTTATAATGGGGCCCAGGCTTTTGATTTCTTGCATATTAAATGAGGTAGCTACTGGTAACATTCCTTAAATAATTTTTAGTTTATTGCACAGGTGGGTTAAGGTCAAGAAAACTAAATCCTTGCTTAGATTTCAGAGAAGGTAAGACAGATCTGTCTTGATCAGGGGGTCACCGCGTTCATAAAGAAGTCCTCTTTCTGGCATCCTAACACATTGCTATTTTAAGACCTTTAATATTTTATGCATTTGTCAGACAGGAAGATACTTTCCACCATAAAATGGCATTTTTATTGAGGAAGTTGTAGCCAAAAATAAGAGCCTTGGTTCCAGTTAGTAAGAGTTGACCCAAACTATAAATAAACAAGGACCAATTATGCAAGGAAAATTACTTACACGTTGTTATGAGCCATGAATTTGTTTCTTATCTCTACTTTTGCCTTTAGGTTGTAGTTTGTCTTGCAAACAGCATCATTTTGAAATTAGATACAAAATATTTTATTTCTGTAAAAAGGTCGTTGAACTTGAATACACATTGCATGGCCTCTTGTCGATGAAATATGTTTAAAGTAATTCATTCAAGGGAACAAAACTTCAGTATTGAAGGCTGTTTTAATGCTTCAACTCTCCATGTGTAAAAGCATAATTCTAATTCCGCCCTCTATAGAAATGTATTTCCAGTTCTTCTGTTCGCCTTCACGGGAATGTAGTTCCAAGCTCTCATCTCTCCCCAAGGTGAGGGTTCAGGCCAGAGATTTGGGCAGAAGGACTAGTTGCGATAGAGAGAAAGGGAGGGAAGAAGATAGAGTTGAACCACATTACCCTGTTCACATCCTTCGGACTCACATCTTATGTCCCTGACTCCTTCGGTTAGAACCCCTGGAACAGAACAGGGACCGTGTTCTGTGGCTCAGCCTAAAGAATGGGTCCTGTCTCCTTCTCTGCAGGCAGAATGACATCAGAACAATAGCAACACCCTTAAAACACACACACACACACACACACACACACACACACACACCACCCAGAGGTACCACGCTGCCTGGCTGGCTGTTTCAGTCATGGGATTGAGTTGGTTGGGAAATCATGAATGGTCAGAAACAAACAATGGAGCAAAAGGTCCCTAGAGAGTTAGCCGAGACCTCACAGCACCTGTCCCCAAGGTCTTTCTCTCTTCTGCCATCTACTTCTCACTACAGTCTCTGCTCTCTACCCCTGTCTCCTCATTTGTCTTCATTGATGAAGTGTCACCTCAGGACAGGGAAGTCAGAGCTCCTGGCTCTGGTTGGCAGAAAGGTGGGAAGAAGCAGGCATAACCACGATTTGTCACAAGGATTCCATGGGGAGATGCTTCATGAGTTGGAACAAATGACCAGCAGATAACTCAGGAGCACACTTCTTTCTATTTTGGGGATGGGAGGGATTCATTCATCCCAGATGAATTCAACCACTTCCTTTTCGTTAACCTTCTATTTATCTCCAGGGACCCGGGATGAGCCACATTCCCACGTGGCTCTATCTGCAGCTTTCTTGATCCCTGTACACAGATTGAAGTGTCACCAGTATTGGCTTAGCACTAGCAGCACCATAATGTAGCAGACTTAGGTACTGGAGGCTTAAAGATGCAAATTTCTGACAGCAACTCACTGGGACATCTTCCTCGGTGGCCCCGACTGTCTTACGTTAGTACTGTCTCTGGTTATTGGCGACAGACAAGAAACATCTTCTTAGCCTGGCATCCGAGATGGCCCACAGTCTCTCGTTGACCTCTTCGAATTCATCTCTCCTTCCTCCCCCTCCCCCTGGAAACTCAGCGGCTCCCCGAATATATCTCTCCCTCTTGCCTCTTGTACATGAGGTTTCCTGCGCCTCCGAGCTCTTCTGCTGCGGCTTGCGGCCTGGCTGCATCCTGCTCTTTGGCTGGACTTAGATGTACTTCCTACTCCAAGTCCTTGACTGCCAATCCTAAGAAAATGACTAAGCACCATAGTTAGGGGTTCCCCCAGGCTCCACTGAGCTTCCCACCTTGCGGCACATCACATATGGTTTTATTTTCTTCCTTCCCTCTTCGATTGTGGGTCCTTCAGGGCGTGTGCTGTTGTACTTCTGGTAGTAAGGGGTTCCATAGCTCTCTGTGTCCGTGATAGAAACTGGCACTGTGGGGTGACCACAGACAGAAAAATGCATTGTCACATCATCAGTGATTCCACAACTAGAAAGGGTTTTCTAGAGAGTCTTAATGCTGGAGAGAAAAATAATGAACCTTGGAAGCTGTTCCGCTCAAACATGCAGCTATAGGCTGTCAAGTGTCCTCAGCCTGCACGGGGTCCTGTCTTTTGTCTTCTTGTGGTATGAGTATTGATCGTCTTGGGGATTGCGATTCTGTTTCCATGCCTAAATTTGACATGTCTTTTGACGCAAGCACAGTATCTGACCCGACAAATCTCCGCTTCATCCTTGACCAGATTCTGGCTTCCTACCCAAGTCTGTATCATATCCACTCCCAAGATGCAAGACAACAGTTGCTATTTTCATCTTTTCTCTGAGGCTTTCATCACTCAAATTTTATAATGACCTTGTCTGGTGATGAGACAGGGCATAAAAAACAGCATGACTTCCCTCTTCCATACTTGTACAGTTGTGTGACTTTAGCCACAAGTGGAAGTTTTTATATTTATTGCCATCAGATTATATTATATTAGGTTTGACTCATCATCTGTACACCCTGATGACAACATATTCATCTGGTCTATAACACATCCCCTTCCACTTATAATGGATTCTGGAGATTTAAAAGGGAGAATCAAAGTACAGTTTACTATCATCTTACCAATCGTAGATTTACATTCATTTTATCAAAGCTTGTTCATTCGTTTTTTGGTAAGAAAAATAATTTTATTTGACAGAGCAGTTAGAAGCAAAAGATTAAGAAACTCGGTTTTCCTTTGTATCATTTCTTATCAGTGACAAACAGTAGCTCTGTCTTATTATTATTATCAGCATGCTTTTATTTCATTTTCTTCAGGCAAGTTTATCAATAACTACAGTTTTTTTTCTTATGATTACTTGCTTATTGCCTTTATTCCCCACTAAAAAAAAATGTAATTTATAGGGGTTACACTTTTCAGAAGAACAAGAAAAGAATTTTTTAAATGTTCTGATTTTTTCCCTCAAAAGAGTTATTCTGTTATTTTTGAATTTCCACAACATTGTTGTTTTTTTTTTAGTTTATTTATTTTTTGTCAAATCTGTGCATTGTGTCTAGAAAACATCCTTCACTTTCTATTTTCTTGCTTTGTGGTTTATAAAGAATTATGTTAGTCCTATGCATCCTTCTTATAAATGCATCCCCCCTTAGGTTCTGGGGTTTCAATGGCAGCCTCATAATTTCTTTAATTGGGCCACTAGGACACTTCACCTAGCATTGACTATGCCTATTTGAATTAGGTTACACTTCCATCATTTCATGTCCAACAGGAGTCTAATCACATCAAGTTACATGGAATCCTCTGAAGTTTATCATTGTGCTGAGCTAAGCCTCAATTTCTTTTAATTAACTTGCTCATAACATAACTTACTCATAACCTATCTGCTGTTCTATTAGACAGCATCAATCTATAAGCTAATATTTCCTGAAATCGTCTTTTTACATTAAAAAAATATATTTTTTAAAAGAATCAGAGTCTGGTATGAACATGTTTACCTGGGCGTTTTTCTTTTCCATCTTTCCTTCTGGTAGAAATGTTGATGGAACCTGACCTGTGATGGTGCAGTGGATCAAGCGCCGGCCTGGAACACTGAGGTCGCCAGTTCAAAACCCTGGGCTTACCCAGTCAGGGCACATATGGGAGTTGATACTTCCTGCTCCTCTCCCCCTTTTCTCTCTCTCTCTCTCTTCTCTAAAATGAATGAATAAATAAAAAATAATTAATAAAAGAAATGTTGATGGAAGCAAGTGGGAGATAATAGATAAAATGTAAAGCATTATATCCACATTGCTTCCTTTGTGCATCATTGACTTAATGCATGTTGAGTCTGTCCCATTCACTCTATGGAAAGCTACATGGGTCTCAGTTGTGTTCACTCATTTTAGTTACTTTTTTTCCTGCCCCCTTGCTAATGTCATCCCAACACTCCAAAGTTGTAGGTTTGTTCCCCGCTCAGGGCACATATGAGAAGCAACCAATGAATGCACGACTACGCAGAACAACAAATGGAAAATGTGTCTCTCTCTCTTTTCTCTCTCTCTCTAGTCCTCTGTCTCTCTTTAAAATCGATGACATAAAAAAATAAAGAAATGTAAGCCAAAGTATGATGAAATTCCATTTTATACCCACTAGTATAGTTGTAATCACATAATGACGTGTTGAAGAGACTGGAGGAATGAAAACACATGCATGGCTGGTGGAAACGTAAAATTGTGTAACTGTTCTGGAAAATAATTTGACAGCTCCTCAAAATGTTACACAGCGTTACCATGTGTCCAGCAATTTCCCTCATCGGTAGGTACCCAAGAGAAATAAAAACCTACATTCATACAAAATCTTGTACAAGTGTTTATAAAATTATTACTCATAACTGCCCAGAAGTGAAAATCACCCAAATGTGGACAACCCAAATGTCCATTAACCTATAAATGGATAAATAAAACATGGCATATTCATAGAGTGGAATATTATTCAGTGATATAAGGAGTGAAGTACAACATAAGTGAACCTTGAAGACTTTATAATAAATACAAGAAGTCTGTCACTAAAGGCCACGGGTTGTATGATTCCATTACGTAAAATGTCCAGAAGAGGCAAATCTCTAGACACTTGTAAGTGGTTGTCTAAGAATGGGGAGTAGAATGGGAGTAACTGCTAATAGGAATGGTTTTTTTTTCCTTTGGGAGGTGATAAAAATACTCTGAAATTAGATTGTGGTGATGGCTGCAAATACTAAATATACTAAAAACAAAACAAAACATTGAATTGTACTCATTTAATATGTGAATTGTATCATATTTGAATTATAGCTCAATACAGCTGTTAAAAACGTGATAGTGCAGCATTTCAACTCATCTGATTTAGAAGGATTCCTGGTAAACTGCTAGACTGAATGACACCAAATACTGACAAGTGACAGCTGAACGGAATACGCAGCCGTAGGAGGTTCAGAGTTGGTTCACAGCCCTGAGAATGGAGTGATGCTTTCTAATTTATTATCAGTGAACATCTGTTGCTGCCTGGAAATGCCAATGGAGAGCCTTGCTCAGTTTTAAAATAAAATCTACCCCCTAGTCTTCCTACAGAAGTGGCTCACCTGCTTATGGCCAAAAAACAATGACAAAAAAAAAAATGCCTCCCTCCGAAATATACCCCCCAAACCTAAAGTACATATACCCTGTGTACAGCCACATTTACAGGACCAAAGGAGAGGCATGACAAACTCAGAATCCTTTGCAACCTGCGGTAATGTCACCTCATCTCTTCTCCCCAAGGAAGGGCAAGATTTACATGTGTCTTTGAAATTCTATGAAACACTTAAATAACGCCATCCCTGAATCAGTTGCTTCTATTCAATCTCTCTCTCTCTTTTTTTTTTATTTTTATTTTTAGCATATTCACTTCAAAATTTCATAAGCCTGACCAGGTGGTGGTGCAGTGGATAGAATGTTGGACTGGGATGTGGAGGACCCAGGTTTGTGGGTAGAGCGCATGGTGCATTCCTAGCAGCTGTGGCTGAAGCAATGCTGTGAGAACACTCCAGCACCTGAAACCCTCTTAGGCACACCCAGGAGGGAGCTCGCCCACTATAAGGAAGTAACTCAACACCAACCAGGCAGCTCCCTGACCTTTTCAGCCATTGGTTTTGAAGAACATGCTGTAACACTCTATAGGCTGAACCTGTGTATATAAGCTAGTTTACTTCCTGAATAAAGCAGATCTGTGTCACTGAACCTGGTCCCCGGAGTCGGGTCTCTGCGTCTCCGTTGTCTTCACCCCAAGTGGGCCTTGTCCACACAGGTTTGAAACCCGAAGGTCACTGGCTTGAGCACGGTATCATCCCGGTTGAGCATGGGCTCAGCCTCTTGAGCCCGGTGTTGCCGGTTTGAGTGTGGGATCATAGACATGACCCCTTGGTCACTAGTTTGAGTCCAAGGTTGCTGGCTTGAACAAGGGGTCACTCTCTCTGCTGTAGCCCCCAGTCAAGGCACATTTGAGAAAGCAATCAATGAACAACTAAGGTTCTGTAACAAAGAATTGATGTTCTCATCTCTCTCCCATCCTTTCTGTCTGTCCCTATCTGTCCCTCTCTCTGTCTCTCTCTCTCTGTCTCTGCCACACAAAAAAATTTCATAGCATTAGTCAAATGCATGTTGGGTCCAAAACAAGTTATTTATACTCTTCTGTTATCAATTTCCATTTTTATACAGTACTAGACTTTGTCTATATAGTAAGCAGAAATTACTATAATCTGTATTTTTTTTTCTAAGAAAAACAACCATTACCTGAACACAATTTTGTTTTTGAAGTGGATTTGAAGAGTCATCGGTTGGATCTCACAATAAACTGATTTGGGAGGACAAGCCGAGCTATAGACATACATCTTGGAAAGTGACTAATGACTTCAAAGGAAATAATAAATAGCACGTCCCCTTGGAAATGCACTGGAAACACCCGGTGTCTGAATGGTACTCTGCACCTGCAATTCTTATTCCTGCCACCTAAGACCCAATGTTTCTGCCATTGTAAACACAGCTGTTACATGTTTCCCATCACTTCCAAAAGAAATCTTACTGGCTACCAATGCTACTATAGTTTCTTGTATTTGGCAAAGTACTTCAGTGGCCAGCAGATAGGTTGGATTGATTGAAAGACGGAAATACTGTGGCTGAAGGAAGTGGTTACGCAAAGACAGGCAGTGACCAAGGACTCCCTCTGAGGCATTACTGCACCTTGTCCCTAAAGGCTGTGAGTCAGTTCTTATTACTTTTGCTGATAACTTGCATTTACTGATTTACTTCTAAATAGCTTCTCTCCCTGTTTTACAGTTATTAACAACTCTGGGTCTCAAGTGAGATAAGAGACTGCAGGAATGTGTAACTGGACATATTTGCAGGAAGAACTAGAATAAGGGACCCATCTCTCCTTCATAACACTGTTTATGGGTTTGAACTTGCACAGACCAAGAAAGGGTATGATCAGAATAACCCTTTTCACTTTCCTTAGTGTTTGCCAGACTACTCAACACCACTTCGGTTTCCTATGTTTATTATTCTATATTTAAATTCACCCCCTTTTTAGTGTGTGTTTGTTTTTCCATAATTCAATAAAGACTGGCCTAGTATAGGGAAAGTTTCAAGACAGCAGCCGGAAGGACTCAGGTATTTTCTGGACTGTGAAAATGTCCATTTATTTATTTACTATTATTTTTTGTATTTTTCCAAAGTTAGAAGCAGGGAGGCAGACAGATTCCCGCATGCGCCTGACAGTGATCCACCTGGCATGCCCACCAGGGGGCGATGCTCTGCCCATCTTGAGCATTTGTCCATTGAGGCTGGAGTCATTCTAGTGCCTGAGGCAGAGACCATGGAGCCATCTTCAGTGTGTGGGGCCAACTTTGCTCCCAACTTGGCTGCGGGAGGGGAAGAGAGAGATAGAGAGGAAGGAGAGGGGGAGGGGGAGGGGTGGAGAAGCAGATGGGCCCTTCTCCTGTTTTCCCTGGCCGGGAATCGAACCCAGGACTTCTACACACTGGGCCGACACTCTACTGCTGAGCCAACCAGCCAGGGCTCCATTTATTTATTTTATCAGAGCGACCAGATTATATATACAATGCACAGGAACTTGGACCGATGAGTCTGCATTCATTCCTTGTGTGACCTGGAAAACACATTATATATGGATACACAACAGGAAGTCACGTCTACCACCACTTCCACCCCCATGAAAGAACGCATTATGGGAAGTCTTGTTTGGAAAGAAAAAAGACATTGAATTCTTATTCTAAAAGAACATGTGTGCATGCTCCTGAAGGAAGAGAACAGTAAACAGAATGGATTGTCTAATGCTGACATAATTATTTTAAAGGAACAACTTTCTAATATGCCTTGTCCCCAAGTAGACATGTTGGTGACGAAGGCAAAGATGTGCATATGAAGTTTGACCTTTGAAATTGTGGACTATTTTATTATATATATATTTGTATTTTTCTGAAGTTGGAAACGGGGAGGCAGTCAGACGGACTCCTGCATGTGCCCGACCGGGATCCACCTGGCACGCCTACCAGGGGGCGATGCTCTGCCCATCTGGGACATCACTCTGTTGCAACCAGAGCCATTCTAGCGTCTGAGGCAGAGGCCACAGAGCCATCCTCAATGCCCAGGCCAACTTTGCTCCAATGGAGCCTTGGCTGTGGGAGGGGAAGAGAGAGACAGAGAGGAAGGAGAGGGGGAGGGGTGGAGAAGCAGATGGGCGCTTCTCCTGTGTGCCCTGGCCGGGAATTGAACCCGGAATCCTGCATGCCAGGCTGATGCTCTACCACTGAGCCAACCAGCCAGGGCCTGGACTATTTTATTTTTAAACTAACTATTCTTTTGCAAAAGAAGAAGAAGAGAAGCTGCAGACTTTGCAATCTTGGAGAGGTTGAGAGCAAGGGTTTTAGAGTCGGACCCCCTGCTTCGGTCCGCTCCTGTTCCCTCAGGCATTGGCTCTTCCTCCTTGAACGTGTTCGTGTGACCACCCGAGTCTGCAGGTTTCATCTCTAAAACCAGACAACAAGGCTGCCTGCTTTGCAAAAGAATTTCTTCATCATATCAATTATTACTGAACTCCATTTTGCAAAAAGCATTCAATTCAGTATCAGGAAGCTGTTAACTTTACATGATTACTACAACGATACACAGTCATCTCAAAAGTAGGTAAAATTAAAAATACATTAAGTAGTTGCTACGTGAGTGTAAGGATGGAAAGGTTATTGTTAATTAATTTTATTAGAGTATGCATACTGTATGTTTATCAAGAACTGACCTACGGGGAGACATGGTCTTTAAATTAGATATAAGCAGATTGTACCAAAAGCCCATCACAGCTTCCCTGCATTTAGGGTAATTTTGCAATGTACAGAATTGTAGGTTAATGGGTCCCCCCCCCTCAACATTCTAAATATTTTATCCCACTTTTTCTTTCATGGACTTGGCTTCTGTTGTCATAATTAACGAATCTTTGCCTCGCTTTAGGTCTTGATGGTTTTATCCCATGCTGTATTCCACGTTGTACTGTTTATCCTTTCCTCTTCGAGTCTGTGATTTCTGAGTCTTTTTTGAGTTAATTTCTGTGGATGGCATAAGGTAGGAGTCTAAGTTCACCTTTTTGCACGTGGAAGTCCAGTTGTCCCAGCAGCATCATTTGTTGGATGGGCCTTCCTTTCCCCCAGTGAGTTCCCTCTACACTTCATCAAATATCAACGAACTAAACAGTCCGTTATCTCATAACGTTATTTAACATAGAGCGAAAACTTAGCAAACACTGTCCCTGTGTTTTCTGTTTGTGAGGCGCTTCATTCTGCAGATTTCCACGTGCTAGGACTGTCCGTAATATTTCTTCTATGTTGGTAAAGAATACTTTGAGATGTTGTAGGTTCTCTTTCCTTCTGAAAGATATTTTTGGCATGGCACAGGATGCTGGGCCAACCTAGTGCTTCTTTGAATACTTGATGTTGCTCAAACATGTTTTGTTTTTGATGAATGCTCCCTTCTTTGTTCCTCTATGTGTCTTATTTTCCTGCTTCTAATATTTCCCTCCTTATTGATGGTTTTAAACATGTTGATTATGGTGTGCCTTTAACTATTTTCCCAAAGGATTTTTTCATTGTGGTTTGTTGAGCTCCCTTGATCTGCAGGTTTAGATTTTTTTCATCAAGTTTGGAAAATTTTTAGCCAGTATTTTTTCAGGTTGGGTTTTTTTTTTTTTTTTTTTTTTTTTTTTTTTTTTTTTTTTAACATACCCACCTCTCTCTCCTTTTTTTCAGACCTCCCAACTACATGAATATTGGGTGTCTTGAAGTTGCCCCATATTTTACTGTTACTCTATTTATTATTTTGTTTTTATTTTTCTAAGGAGGGCACAGTTAACGTTACTTAGAAAGAGTGTGATTGATTCAAGACTTGCTTTTAAGATTCCCTTGGCAGGATCAGAGCCACTGTTAGTCTTGGGATGATCTTGACCCATAATAGAGGTAATATCCTCTGAGAACTCTACTTCATTCTGTATGTACTCCAAGGGTTTCTGCACTGTCTGATGGGGAGACCAACTATTCTAGGTTCTGTATGAGTCCTGGGGACTGTTCTGCCTGCTCCTTTCAGATGGGTCCCTACCTGGTCTCAGGATACTTCCTCATATCCGTGTTTTGATCAGAAACCAACTAAAGACTAAAAGTGAAAAGTACTGTGCAAATATCCCAAATTCTATCTGTGTGAGTCTCTCCCCTCCCCGGTACTTGGCTCTGCAAACTTCAGTTAAGGCAGTTTCCAGGGGAGGCGGTGATGGCTCTATGGCCCAACCGGTATCGAATAGACACCTGAGCTCAAAAATAGTTCTTTCCAACTTTCCAAGATTGTAAATCAAGCCATATACTGAAAACATCTCAGCCAGTTTTTAACTCAATATAGTCATGGCTTATATTTAAGTCACTATAGTCAAAGTCAATATAGTTAACCAGGGTACGACTATGTGTTCATTAGATAAGATGTGCGGTTAGGAATGTAGATGGCGAAGAGTCTGATCAAAGAACTGGAAAAGATGGGAAATAAGATTCTGGATGTGTGGTGCCATCATTAAACACCTTTTACACTTGAAAATAAGGAGACATGAAATGAATGGAGAGTGACATGTAAGGGACAGGTCAGCTGCTGTTCCATCCTCCTCCGTGACCTTCAAATCGTCTCTCCCTCCCTACAGTCTTTCCCTCTTTTACCTGGCTCACAGTGTCCACGTCATTGTATTGCAACCAAAGTCGGGCTTCTCTTTTGAAGCACAAGCCTCTCATGGACATGACCGTCTTCAGTGATGCCTCCCTCTCCATAGTCTGGTAGCGCCTAGGGACCTGTCCGTGTTGCTCAGTGATTCCATAAACCAGTCGCAGCCTTTCTCTGCCTCTGACCTCACCAAGGACTCTTCTAACGTCCCGATTTCACAGTTCCTGATGCCATACACTCTTATACCATCTCCTACCACCCACCGGGTCATCCATTAAGACCAGCAGAGGTAAGTTAGAATGGGTCACGGAGGAGGAAGATAAAAAGGTCCCTTTGCGCCCCCCCCCCATGCCAACTAGGGCTTCAGTGACTCTACCTCGATGTGGTGACTCCTCTACCTGTAGGCACGCTTGTGTCTATAAAACACATCACTCATGTAAAGCCAGCCACTGGGACACATGTGCGGACATTTCTATGAGGACATTGGGCGGACGGTAGATTGCAATACTCCCTTAGGAGGTCATACTCTCCCAGAGGCGAAACGGCATCTACTCTGAGAGAGAGCCAGACGTAAGTGACAGGACTCTGTAGATGAAACATAGGAAAAGTCGGCCGCACAGAAGTTCTCCCACAGGAAGCGGCAGATGACAGAAACGGACAACCAAGTACTTAAGCTAATTCCTCAGAGATCAAATAAGAGCTCCCAGTCAATGGCCCGGCTTTGAAATTGAGTCTCTGCCTCTCTCGCAAGCCGCTCGCCTCCTTTCTGTAGGATTGTCCTTAGGGGAGTCCCTGGGATATTCAAGCCAATAGAAAGTAAGGCCTGCCAGTCATTCCTTAGCCGGGACCCTGGAGCACTCCCGTGAAGCAGTCTCCACGGTGACAGACCTCTGTGATTCCACAGTGCTGGGTGGGAAGTTGGGCGGAAGGGAACTGGTGGACCACAGGGAGAACCACCCAATCAGTCAAACTAAAATTCTACTTTACATCATGCATGCGATCGAAGAAACATCTATGGCTTGTCTCTAACATGTTCCAGCAAATCTGCTGGGCATGTGAGGGATTAAAATGAAGAAGACACAGACTTGACTGTTCTGTGACTTCAAGTCATTCAGGCTTTGTTTTTTGAACCCAGGAGCTCTGGAACTGTGGAGGAGACCGCACTGGGTCCGTGAGTGCATCTGGGACAGAGCTCCGGCATCGGCCTGCCTCACTGGCTGCTGGGGTGAACCTAGCATTCCCGATACCTGATCCCACCCGGGAAACACTTCTTCAGCACATATGGAAGCTGTGTCTGTGAGCATTTCAAATTAGATAATCTTGTTAAAGCACATCCATGACGCGTGAAGGAAAGGCTGGGGACTCCGTTCAGAGATAAAAGTTCAAATGAGCTGATAGGCGATAACCGTGAGTAGTGGTCAGCATCCACCTCACTGCCTTAGAGAGTGGCCATCTGGGCAGGAGGAGCCCTCTTGGGAAACTGCTGATGTCTTCGGTTCCAGCTGAGCCTCAGCCAGCATACCCGCACCTCTATGTACAGCAAAGTGACCTCTAAGTTCCTTCCCCTCCTACCTTTTAAGAGCCTCAAGGAAATCTATTCAACCAGTATGTACATTTTCCTCCCTCCCTCCCTCCCTCGCTCCCTCCCTTGCTCCCTCCCCTCCTCCCTCCCTCCCTTCCTTCCTTTCCTTCTTTCCTTCTTTCCTTCCTTGTTGGGGTCAAACCCTTGAGAGAAGCCCTATAGCATTCCACATGGTATGTGCTCCAAGAATGCCAGCAAAACCCAGTTCTGGAGTGCTGGCACCTCTTTACCTCTCTCCTTGGACCCCTCCCACCTCTCCAGTGCACCGATCTCTGCCATCTGCCTTGTGGGGATCACTGCCGTCCTCAGGGCTGCTGGGGGTAGGCATACTGCTTAGCTCAGCCTCCAAATAGTGAGCTCGTTAACACTGTCTCTCTTCATCGTGGAAGACACAGACACATGTTTACCCTCTTCCATGCCTTTGGAATGACAGCGATCATCTATCTACGTATTTCTTGGATCTTTTAAAAATGGGTCCTGCTGGTACCGGAGCTGCGTGTTTTGTTGAAAACACACCCACATACTCGAAGAAATTTATGGCGAGTTCAGAGGGCCCCTGTTGTTTCTAATAGCAATCCTGTGGTCAAAACACTTGTCACAGTAATAAACAAGAGCATAATTAGAACGACTTCAATGATTTTGGGTCAATGTATCACTCTACTGGAACACATTTTTGCGTTTATCACAATGATAGCCCGGGGGAAATTTAGCTTTTTGGCATGAGTTTAAGTCATTATTTTGAGAGCAGATTGTACTGAACCCAGAGTTCAAGTGCAGAGAGAGACAACAGAGCACAAGAGCTGAGTCAACGGGGTGGACCGTCTTGGAAGGTCTGGTTTTCATTCCTTCCGTCTACCAGTTAATAGGATTTCAGGATTTCTGGTGATTGTACACAATGGTACTTTTTCTAAGGTTATTAAACCATGTGATAATGGCAGCTTTATTTATTTAATGCTTACTCTGAGCCAAGAACTGTGTGCTATGCTCACAGCGACGCCACGAGAGGTTGCCTCATTTTATTGGCGACAGAACTGAGTCTTAGAGAGTTTAACTCCCTTTCTCAAAGCCATCTATGTAGTAAGTGACGAAACCAGGAGTAAAACCCAGCAGCCTCGGGCAGCACACCTCTGAACAGGCTCAGTTTTTCTGATAACCAGAGCCGTCCAGGTCCCCCCAAACTCATAGGAGCTGGACAGGAGAAGAGGCGGGTGCGATGGCCGTCCACAGTCTGTCCGGCCTCCCGGTCGGACTGTGGTCAATTCCTGGAAAGCTGTCGGATCTCCAGAAGCCACAAGCTTAACACGTGTGGGGAACAAAGACCAGATGGAGGGAGCACAGTGCAGAATAAAGCAGAGAAAGTGATTTAAGAGAGGTTTCATGTAGGGTCTTGTAGGTGATACAGAAGGCATGGATCTATTCTTAAGATGTTGGGAGGTTCCAGGCCAAGGAAGGTAATGGTACCATGCACGTATTTATACCTTCCCCCCAATGCTGTCTGATGAGTAAGCCATTGAGGAACCAGAGAGAATAGTGAGAAGGCTGTCACATCCATCTAAGATGACCAGGTTGATGGTGGGGCAGACTCGAGAGCCATTCCAGGAGCAGAGCTGCTAGGAACTGGCTCTGAGCTGGATGTGAGGGAAAGGTAAGAATGAAGGGTGGACTACCTGGGGTGACAGAGCTGGAGCTGCCACTCACCAAGGTGGGAAAGATTAGGATCAGGACAAACTCAAGGGGAAACTGAAAGCTCTCTTTGGGACCATGTGAAGTGTTTTCTTGAACATCCAGGAGAAGATGAGTTGATGAATATTAACATGTCTAAACATGGAAGCTGGGGTTCTCGGTCTCCCTGAGCGAGTCACGGAAATAGTGGACGGGGATGGATTTCAGGCAGTAGGGGGTGACGGTCACAACGGGGGTGGGGGGTGCCCCTGAAGATGGGGCATGGGACTCAGAGGGGAGGCTGGAGCTCTCCACCAGCAGTTATTCACTGAAAGCTGACTCCCCGGCATGAGACCCAATATCTAAGGGTTGACAACAGCCATCGCTCGGGCTGGAAATGGCCCAACAGACAGAGCAACAGATGAGCTGGTACCAGGTACCTCAGACTCCGACAGGTTCTCAGGTGTTCTCTTTCCCGGGACAGGAGCTGTTGGTCCTATATTTACCGTTCCCACTAAAGTCCTTTTAGTGGCCTCCAGGTGGCCTTTCCTCCTCAGGGAACCTTCCGAAGGTGGTATCCTCTCCTTATACTCTGTCATAGAATGCTGCCACGTCTCTCGACAAAGACAATTTATTTTTGCCAGGGTCCCCCCTCTGACGGGACCTTCCAGACAACAGGTCCTGGGTGACTAATTCTAACAACGCCGTCTGTAAAATGAGCCTACGATGATGATGAGCACCGAGGATTCCTGCACCAGCGGAACCATTCTGCTACAGTAAAGACTTGATTCTCCCCCCCCTCCACTTCCATTTTGCATAGAAAGGGGAGCATCCACTATTTGTGACTCCAGAATGTTCCATTTGGACCATTCTCAAAGAAGCACGTCATTCTGGGCTGTGTGAGTAGAGAATTTGAGCTTCCACATGACTAGGTATTCAAAATGTAAATACAGCCAGCAGATGGTATTTCAGAAACCCCAAAGTAAAACCTTTACCACCAGAGGGAAAAAATAGCCCGAAAGGAGGCCGGCAGGACAAATGAGGACAACGAGGCTTTTTTCAGCTTATTTTTGTTGGATTCATTCTGAGTTTTGTAAACCAAGCTCCAGCTAGATCTTGAGGGAAAAAAAAATCAAACTGACATAATTCACTGAGTCAACCTCACACAAAAAAGGTTTTGAGCATCGAGGCACCACGAATGGCTTTCTAAGCCTCGTGTCTTGATTGATCAACATAAACAGGGCTAAATGTGTCACTTTAAAAATACCTCGGAGTAGAGAAAACAAGATTTCATTCGTTCTTTATTGCTAGAAATCAAAGTGACGACAAAAACCTACTCTTCTCTTTTAATGAATGTCTAAAAAATATCAAACACAAAATTATATCTGCTGTATACGTTTCTCAATCAAGTGTATATATACTTAATGTGTCTCTACCAACTTGCACTAATTTAAAATGCTGGATTATATACACTGAACATGTTACAAAGTAGCATAAAGCAGCTGATATGTATAAAGTACCCCATTTCTCTCTTAATGTCACCGTCTTTACTCATTTTCAACACTATTACTTCTAACCTCAACCTTATATGTTCAACACAACAGCAGATGGGATTCTTTTGGGGACTAAAATTAATCCTTTTGGGTGAGAATGCCTAAATTTTTTGGTTCAACTCCTGCAACATTTGGGCACTGTGCTTCGAAGTTTGTTCTTTCTTTCTTTTTTTTTTTCATTGCCTTGAAAATATTTCCTTCAGTTTTTTTTTCTAAATAAATATTAGGGCTGGATTTTTAAGTAAAGAGGCTATTATGAGCACATTAACATTTCTACCAGACGGCAAAGATAGGGCTGGTCAGTCAACCCCAAAGAGAATGCAGCTTGGCCGGGTGCCCCGGGCCACAGCTGTGAGTCACTCCCTCCCGGTCCAGCGCGGGGCACAGGCGCCCAGTTCTGCTCTGCTGTGAACTTTCACTGAGGACACCACCCTGCTGCTGCTGCTGCTGCTGCTGCTGGGGCCACAGCCACAAAGCCAGGAGTGGGGTTTTATTTTGGGGCTCCTCAGTCCCAGATGTCCAAGTCAAAGCCAAGGCGTGGTCCACACCAGGACTTGAAAGAAAAGTCAGAGAGGGTAACGTTCCCTTGCTGGTGCTGACATGGAGCTGCCTCATCCAGATGGTTCTTCCAGGGGGAGGGAGGCTCAGCTCTGCTTCCCTTCCCCCTGGCCGGCTCTGGCTATTGTTAATGACCCACAGCTGTACCAACTCCCCCCCACCCCCGCCACCACCACCAGCACCCTGACCCTCTGCCTACACCCCCTCCCAGCTTCTTTCTTTGTTTCTTACGCTTCTCTCTAGTGAACCTGGCACAGATGGAGAGAGGTGGCCGGGTTTGACGCCAGGTCCACCTGCAGGACACACCCTGCCTCTGGCTTGTCATGGAACCTGGCACGGCGCAGACTCCCCTCTCAAGCTCAGGTCTCTGCCATTCCGGGCACACGGATGATTTTGCCTTTCTCTGAACGTCCCAACCCATAGGTGAGAATTGATGCGAGGAAGGGCGTTTAAACGTTCCCTTTCGACATTCTTCTATCTCATCAGCTCCAAACCAGGGCTGAGACAGGACGGGAGGCCAGTGGTGAGAGAGGCGTCCATCCCTCCGGTCACTTGGCACATGCAGGAGAGGGCAGAGGGGGCATTTCTGTGACTCAAGTTTCTTATGAATAAATCCCTTGTGCTCACTGCCCCAGTGGCCTTCACCACGCCAACTGATGTGTACATGTCTCCAGGGCAAGGCTTTTGAGGAGCGAGCCCCCAGGAAGGCAAGGGTGTGAAACTCACCTCTGCCATGCTGTCCAGATGAGACCTGCCCCCCATCCCACATGTTGTGCCCACTGTCCACCCTTGGGGGACAGGACCTGACTGTCACCAGGCAGGGTTTTAGGTCATACTCTTACTAATATTATTAACACTGACATTACCCACTGCCCTTATTAATAGCATTAGTACTAATGCAATTGACTACAATATAAAAATGATAATATTATTATTAATATTATTATTTACTACTATGAGCCATGATTAATGCTCAAGATTTTGTTGCTGGGGGGGGTTGAAATCTCTGATAGAACATTTCTCAATTCTAGGGGCCCCCGGTCTTCTCTCGGGGGGCTCACTGTGGTTTGCACCCCTTTCCAAGGCTGGGAGGGAAGATAGGAAGCAAGCGTAGCAGCAGTTTTCACAGCATGCAGGTTGGCCGTTGACACACGCACAACCCCCCCCTTTTGTGGAAGGGTAGTTCCTTTTTTTTTTTTTAATACACAAGTGGCTCCCACTCAAAATATCCTTTGGTGGAAAGATTGTGAAATCAGAAAGCATGAGCTCTTGGAGTTCTTTGGTTTCTCCTCTTCTAGCCTTTTTCTCTCTTGTGTCCTGTGAAGCCTTTCCCTTTTACTGGAAGGAGCCCCCCCATCCCCACCTGTGTTTCCAAATCCTAGTTACTCATCTCATTCAAGGGCAAAGGCTACTTCTCACAGGACAGCTGTTCTGACCCCCTGGCTCCCCCCTGAACCCCTCCCACAGCACTCACTGTGTGATTCCTACTCACTGCCTTGTTATTAACACGTGTGTTTTCTAAAACCCTACCTGTGCCACGCCCTTCTTCCCGATTAGGAATTCCATCCCGGGAAAGATACCTCACTGAGGTTCCTATTGATTTCCTGCAATGCTGTGCTGAGCTCAGCAGGCACTTGTGATAGACCTTTGGAGTGATTTGTCCCAGTTTGTCTACCGGGGGTCCTCGGGCGAGGACACGGGACGTTTTGCGTTGACAACGCTCACTTCTATGAAAACTTAAAAAAACTGAGATGTGAGTGTTTAGGCTTACGTGGTTAGCAATGTAGTTACGGACTACGTGGGCAAACTAGTTTGGTTGCATGCGGCGGGAAGAAGACACAGTAATGCGGCGAAGGAGAGAGGGGGTTGGCATCCCCCAGTGCGCTCACCTATGTCATTTTGGACTGTTAGAAGTGCAGGGTTCTGTTGGTGTTAGGCTAGAGTATGTTTTGACTTACACCCAAATTCAGGTTACGTCACTGTTGTAGGAACGGAACTGTGTTGTAACCCGAGGACCCCCTGCATATATGATATTATATCACAAATATCATATATCATATCTTTATTATATATCTGATCTGTATTTAATGACCTACTTCAAGTCCAGACATGCATATTTATATATACATATATGAAAGAGTCAAATGACTTACTATGCTTTACAAGGCGTAGTTATTCAAACCAATTACGTCATAAAGATACTTTGTCCATAAATGGTCTGTCCACGTATGTAATTAGACTGCACCCTCCATCTGTGCCCCAGGTTTTGTTAGCTGTGCTCACCTCTGTGTCTTAAATGAGAAACTATTTTTGTCATCCTATCCACTAGTTAGGTCAAGCCACCGGAGACAGCGTAGGATTAAAGAACAATTTTTATGTGAGAAGAGGCTGTGACAGATGTGGGTAGGAAGAAGTTAAAAATCCTATGGGCGTGGTCTGGTTTCAGAAGTGGGACCTGTTCAAATAAAACCATTCAGAATGCGGTTCTAAAAGTATAGTCCCCAACTGG
Source organism: Saccopteryx bilineata (assembly GCF_036850765.1). Lineage (NCBI taxonomy): Eukaryota > Metazoa > Chordata > Mammalia > Chiroptera > Emballonuridae > Saccopteryx > Saccopteryx bilineata. The sequence goes on along the minus strand of NC_089490.1, from coordinate 239,548,037 downwards.
AAATGATAAAAGCCATTGGAATCATGCGGTCAAAAATGAACCGAGTGTGCCTCACCTGACCCACCAACCCTGGGATGCGGGGTGAGGGAGTATATAAACCCTGTGTAGGTTCTTGGCCTCTTTTAGGTTGTATAAAGTCATTCTTCTTCTGAATTTTAAAAATTGTTCTAAGTTCTGAGCCTTTCCCATCCTGTTGTTATTTATGTTCATCAGTCCTGTTCTTGTATCAATTAATCACTTAATAGATGCTAAGCATGAGGAAAATACGATGAAGGTCAAAAGGCAAGGAGCATGAAATACGACACTGACCCGTGCTTGCCTGACCCATGCCTGCTTAATACAGAATGATGGCCATGAACTATTTCTGATCGTTGTTATAATTAAAAGCAGAGTATTTTTTCAAGGTTCCAAGTGAATTCCTATGAACCCCAAAAAGTTCAGTTCAGTTCAGGAAAAGGTTAAGTTTGATGTTTTTCTCTGAATTAGATTTCCAAGCCCTAATTACAGGCATAGGCATTATTTTGCAAACTTGGAAAAGGTTCATTTGCATGACAGATCCAAGAAGCAAACTGTCTTATTATTATTATTATTATTTT